>NC_090400.1:40133437-40396965 GCF_036365525.1 Heterodontus francisci | reverse complement strand
TTTGACTGACCAGGTTTCTCCTTGGAAGCCTTCAATTAAAGGAGCAGCTTGTCTAATGGATGCACTTTGGTGACGCACTGTATGGTGTAATCCCCTTAAGTGTAACCAGATACTTAAACTATATTGGGCTTGATACATTTTGCGTGGCTCATTGAGGTTTCAAAGTACCTATGCAAGTCATCTCTGCTACCACTGAACTGTGGAAAAATTATTTGTTTGTAAAACATCAATACGCTCTGAAACATCAACCTGATACAGGTTTACTTCTGTCTACCTGCCGGTTTCTTTCTCTGTTCCCTAACTGCCCATGTTAATTGATATTAATGGAGGTACAACAAGGTATGCTTGAAGGTTGGAAGCAGATGAGAGAGGTCGCAGGTAAACGATCAGCTTCTTGACTCAGATGCCTGTGCTATCAAGGGGGAAAGGTAGAAGCATATACAGTTAGTTTATTGTAAATCATGGTTAATGTATACAGTTTCTTCTTTTCACACCATTCCCCCCACACTTCAGTACATACTTTTCTGGGACTGACAGGTGGCTTTTTATTTCTGTGATTGAATTGAATTTAGTATTTTGGTGCCTTCCTAGCTGCATTCGTCCCATTGCTAATCTTGAGCCTAATTCCAGACACTAGTTAATAAAAGCAAAATACTGCGGATGCTCCAGACGCTAGTTGTTGGTTATATGCTAAGGTTATCTGTTGCCAATATCTGAACTCATCTCGTGTTCTTGTACTGAACCGGCTTGTTTTGTTAGTTTTTAATTCAAAAGATAGATGAATTTAGTTGTACAAGTACAGAGAGTCTGAGCCATTAATTAACTCCACAAAAATTCTGTAAACATGCATCTAAAACTGAGAAGTCTAAGGAAACTATCCTCCAATGCTTATGTACAAATTGCCGGTCTCCTCCATGCTCACTTGAAATAAAATGCCAAATACAGTATCAAAACTAAATTTCATGCTACAACTTACAGTGGGGGAGGGGGACTGTGCGTCAGGCAGAACTTTGTTTAGTAACTGATCCATTTTATTTCTCTTTGTATTCAGGGTTGGTAATTGTCAATTTAAATGGCAAATGAGCACACTCATCTGTCGTTGCACTGTAGGTTGGGTGGGGAAAAGGAGAACTGCATCTCTATCAAAAACGATCTCAATTGAAAATGTGTACTTACAATTTTAGATGACCTCAATAACTCATGTCCTTCATCCACACTATATGTTTTAATATATTTATTTGGAATTTTATATAGAAATTGTGTTAGAGAGTTGTTCAAGAAACTTCAAATTGGTTTGTTCCTTTTGTAGAGATTGAACTGAGTAAGCTCGATGAAAAGTTGATCCAGGTACTGGCTTGGCAGAGGATTCAGCAACTGTTTCCTCCCAAAACATCCTCCTTACCATCTGTACTCAGCACCTCAAAAACCCAGACAGTTACTGCTACAACGCAGACTGAAGGTATGCATTTATTTTGCCACCTCCGTAACATCACCCACTTCTTCTGTTAGATCCCATCTATTGCTCACCTCCAGACTCAACAATGCTCTTGCCTGCATATCATCCCTCACGCTTTGTAAACTTCTGGTCATCCAAAACTCTGGGTCTCATATTCTATCCCGCACCTATTCTTACTCACCCATCTCCCCATGGCCTCACTGAACTACAATATCTCATGGTCCCCTACACCTCAAACTTAAAATTCTCATCCTTGAGTTTAAATCCCTTCATGGTTTCACTCCCTACCTCTAATCATCATCTCCAGCCCTGTGAACACCTATGCCCCTCAGCTCCTCCACTGTTCCTGAGACTGGTCATATTTACATCCTTGACCTCTGTTCACCCCAGCGTTGTTGGGCATGCTTTCATTTACCTATACCCGACACACTGGAATTTCTTCCCTGCATACCCTCCTTGGCTGACATCGAACAACAGACGTGGGAGCAGGAAGCTACTGACAGGAAAAACTGGCGCTCAAAAATTAGGAATGCTGCGCATAGGTTTGTGTCCTTAAGACACAAAGCTGTAGGAGAGACATCAAACGGTAGGAAGCTGCTTCCGCCCGAGCTCCCCTAGGTCAAGAATTCCTGTGCCCCAAATGCTTAAGAGCCTGTAGATCTAGAATTGGACTGTTTAGCCACCAGCGAGCATGCCATAGAGCCAAATCTTCCCTTGATCTTCATCTGCGAAGAAAAGGCCATCATCACCTGAGCATCTGCACCTCCCTCTCCACCTTTATGACCCACCTGTTTGCCCAAGGCTTTGTTCACTCCTAATATTTCCTTCTTTAGCATGGCATCTTTTTTTTTTTTACTTGAGCTCCTGTAAAGTGCCTTGGAAGCTTTTCTACATTAAAGTGCTATATAAATGCAAGTTCCGGCAGTAGTTACTGTCATTCAATATTCTACATTCATTTAGAATAAGTGTTCCCTTACGTTATCCCCATCCCTAAGAGATGTAATAGAATTGTGCAAATATTTTGCAAGTTACACACCAGTTTCAATGTGCATTCCTGAGTACGTCACTAGCAATTTGGTGCCATTTTATCTTCCTCCACCCACCCCCTCTTCCAGAATCTCTGGAGAATCATGAAATGACAGTGGACTTCCAGGTGCATTCTGTTCTCTCTGTGATGTATAACGCCTATTATTCAGGTATAAGACTAGTAATCCAAAGGTTAAATTCAAATCCAAATTCAAGTTGTGAATATGATGTCAAAGAATCTGGTAACTTAGGGCTGGCTGCGGAGAAAAAATGACCAAGTGGCTGGATTGCCTTGAAAATCCAAATCGGGAGCTTTCACTCCATCTTAAACTGGCCTATATATGACTCAAATTAAGACCAGATGATTGACTGTTAATGCCCTCTGAAGTGGCCTAGCCAGTCACCGTACAATATCCGTTAGTGAAATTGGGAATGAGCAATAAATGTAACCTTGCCAGCATCACCTACAGAGCAGGTGCAAATTTACATACATCTGTTGCATTTGCTGAGTATCATCACTTATTAATGAAACCATTTGTCAGTTACAAATTATAAATTGAGTTTTCAAATGAATTTCTTTAAATTTGGCAAATGTGTCTTGTCCTGCAGAAAGGATACAACTGCATTTTCTAGCACTATGAATAATTTCCTTTGCTTTTTTCTTTCTAGTCCCTGCGAAGGAGGTTCAGGCACGTGCTGTATTTTATCCACTGATGGGTAAAGGCCAAGCTATTAGTATGTGCTACAGAACACTTTATATAGGAACAGGTAAAGAAAACCTACATGAAACAACTACCTGAAATTGACATGCCTTACTAATGATTGATCATTGCATTTCAGAATGATCTGTGTTGAACTGACTTCTACATTTTGCCAGGTGCCCTTTGTAGCATTCTCTCATGTCTTATGGTTAATAAATGTACTTGAAATGTAGACAGGAAACTTACTGTTGCTATCTCTCCCCCCCCCCCCCCCCCAACCTTCAAAAAAAAAAAGTTTGCTTGGTTTAATCTGATACCAACATTTGACAAATGAATATCTTTTAAGGCAAGCTACCAAGACCAAAATCATGATGTTCAAAATAAAGTCTGCTAATATTATGTTATTCGAATGGTAAAATGCACACTGATTATTGTAACTGAGATTTATTTTCTTATGTTTTTTTCAGGTGCAGACATGGATGTGTGCCTTATAAATTATGGACATTGTAATTATGTTTCGGGCAAACATGCCTGCATATTCTATGATGAGGTAAGGTCATGAATCTGAATTCTACCCTCTCCCTGATGCAAAGAAAAAAATAAATTGTTAATTGTATAGACCTCTAGCCGGGACAACATCTCAAATTACTTGAAAGTTCTGTGTGATTTTAGTGCTTGCTGGGTTTTAGAGCTTGCTGATGTAGAGGCCTGCTTTAGGGCGGGTAAAAGAACCCAACCAAACCACAGCAGGCCCGACCCAACCATCCCTTTACTTACCTTCCTGACACCGAACCTGCAAGAAGCTGCAGTGCATGCGTGGTGACATCATAGTGACGTCACTCGCTCACTGTGCAGACTCCGTTTCGTCCCGGACTCCCAGCTCAGATAAGTTTTTTTTTTTTTTTTTTTTTGTTTTTATTACTTACCAGCAGAGCACTTATCGTGTGTCTGGCCCGACCTGACCTGAACCCGACACATGTCATCGGGTCCCGTCCCGTTGCGTTCGGGTCAGGTAGCAAGCCTCTAAGCTGATGTCCTTCATAATAATGCAATTTGATATAACAAAACTCTGAAAACCCAATTATAAGAATGTAATAAGTAAGAACATAACTAAGAGCAGGAGTAGCTCCTCTAGCCTGCTCTGCCATTCAATAAGATCACGGCTAGTCTACCTCAACTCCACTTTCCCACCTTATCTCCATATCCCTTGATTCCCTTGTCTTACCTCTACAGTTCTTTTATCAAGGAGAAATCAGGGGTCGTAGTTGCAAATTAAACGGTATTTAAAAGAACCTTTGTTCGCTCAGGAATGCTCTTCCAGTTATCTCGATGACTAATGTTGTACAGCTAATTGCTTATCCTACACACTCGTTGCTCCTGTTTTAGCAAACTATATCTGCTTGCTTCAGAATAACAATTCACATTGATGCAACAGGATATTATTTGAATTCTGATAGGTTACAAATTAAAAGTAAAGAATGCAGTTTGAGTTGTTCTAACAGAGAGCAGCAGTACGATACTGATGTGCTAAGTCCAAATTGACTAAAATTTGCAGTTGGGCTGCTTCTAGGATAGTTGAAAAGAGCTGGATATATTTGATAATCGATGTCTTGGGGAAAACAGTTAACTGGCAGCAAAATGCAAGTAATATGAGGCCAGAAAAATTGGATAAGTGCTCAGTGCTAAAAGCAAATATTAGTAATAGATGCTCATGAATGGAATGAAATTGCACAACCTGTGACACCAAACAATACATTGGCAACCAAACAGGACAAAGGGAAGACCATAACTACGCTTTAAGATACTGGAGAGTAACTGTTATGAGAAGAATTGGCGACCAGATGGTAATTAATACCTCATTAACCATACCTGTGATGAGAGCAAATAGTTATGATAAATTTGGAAAAGTAGGGCTTGCAGTCACTAGAGCAAAGAAAGGCCAAGGAGGATCAAGTAGTAGGGGTGTTCAAAATTTTGTATGTGGTAAATAGTGAAAGCTGATTTTCAAGTGGTTTGTGAATCAGTAACAAGGGGTGTAAAGTTAGGATTTGTTCTAGATTCATAAAAGGGGAGAACAGAATTTTTTGGGCAAAGGGTTATTGGAATATGGGAATACATTTCGCTCAGTTAGCTAATGAAGCCACGACAATTAAGATATAAATAGTTAAATAAAAATACTACAAGGCACTGGGAAAAGGGAGGAAAGTGATATTAGAGTAGATTACTCCAATGCGGAGCTAACGCTGGCACAGGTATGATGGACAAAGTGGCTTCCTATGCTGAAACTTTTATCCTCTTATCCTAGTAAGTTAGATTGGAATGTCAGTTTTGCGGAACATGTGATGACCATTTCTAAGGTTGACCCAGCTTCAAAGTAGTTGTTTTCTTGGTGGCAGGGGAGGGTTGTGACACGGCGGCATCCAGTGAAGACTAGTCTGCCATGCAAAATGTATTATTGGTGATGCATTAAATCTTCAGGGCCTCTACTTAGTTGCAGTTGTCATTCTCTTTGAGTAGAGATTAAGGAACACAGATTTAAGGTTTTGGGCAAGAGATGCAGCAGGTATTCTGAGGTAGAACTTTTTTAACACAGCGAATGGTAATGACCTGGAAAACTCTGCTTATAAAGGTGGTGGAAGCAGAGACTATCAATGATTGCAAAAGAAAATTAGATAGGCAGTTGGGCAATGGGGATAGAGCAGGGGAATGGGTCTGACTGGATTGCTCTACAGAGAATGGGCATAAATTTGATGGGCCGAATGGCCTCCTTTGCCATAAATGACACAATGTATATTTATTATGCTATGTAAATGTCCAATTCACAATGTTCTGCCAAAATTTGAGTAAGGTAAATATGAGCTGAAGAATTGATGTAGTTTGCTACTGTAAATATGCAGTTTGCAACATCTCATTCATCTTGTAGCTTGACTTTCTTTTAAATGGACAAAAGAGACAAGGCTGGTGGAATCCAGGGATTTGGATGATATGACAACGCTATAGTTGCCCTATGTCTGCCAGTGATCCTTTTTGTGTATTTCTTCAGAATATTTTCTGCTAAAGCTACTTTAACTTCTTAGTGACTAGCGGTTTACATAGCAGTCTATGCTGTGTAATTGCAATGAGAATACTGTCTTTTATGTAACAGTATAAGTGGAAAGTTTGGATATGAACAGGAACAGATCTGAGTTAAGCTTTTAGTGGAAAAGAATGTAAATATTTACCGTCAATGTTGAGGTCTCTTTCCTGGTGTTGCACTTTAGCTGTTAAATGAAGTTGCAAATGGAAGAATAATAACAATCTAGATTAATGTCTAAATTGAAAATGTTATTCACCTTGTGACCAGTAGTCTATATGTACCAGTTTTGTTTGAGCAGAGGATATTAAAACTCATAATGTACTATTTATAGTGGGACATAGATAAGTAAGGCAGCTCTTGTTTGCTTAGGTATCTGCTATCTATCCATTTTCTTTTCCTGAGCTGCGCCACATAAACAGCTGATGCGTGACATTTTATGGATTTGTCCACATTTAACCTGAGACTTTGGGTACATAGAGCATTCCCCAGTTCAGGAGTTAATTGCCAATAAACTGAGCCATGTAGTGTAAAAAGCTGTTGCTAAGCATGTTGGTCATAAATTTTTGGTAATTTATCTTCTCTTTGTTTAGAACACAAAACACTATGAATTGCTAAACTACAGTGAGCATGGGACAACTGTTGACAACGTTCTATATTCGTGTGACTTCTCTGAGAAAACTTCTCCCACTCCACCAAGCAGTATTGTTGCCAAAGTTCAAAGTGTAATAAGTAAGAACACTTTTTTACATTTTCCAAAGTTAATTTAAACTGAGTAGATGAACAATAACTTAGTACTGTAAGAGTATATGACCATTCAGCCATAACCCTCTGAGCAGTTTTGCAATATAGTGAAGCATTTTAAACAGTGAAAGCCACTGAGAAAACAAAGTATATAGTACAATAAAACTGTTGTGCTCTGGGCAACGGAAGCTTAATTTATATTGGTAAACATCCCCATTACTTGAAGCAAGACTTTTTGAGTTCAAACTGTTTGGATGGAGAGTAGCCCATTCTTCCAGTGGGACTGGGAGCCCATGTTGAAGGAAACAGCAACAAAAACACAGGCTCTCTCCTAAAGAGTGATTGGCATCTACCGCTGTGTATTTCTTCCCCAGTAAAGTTTAGTAGTGGTGCATAAACAGCAGGATTGACCACTATTAAAGTTGCCAAAGACCAGTTGACCACAGTACTTGGAGATTTGCTGTTATTGTCAGGGGATAATTTAAGTTCATAAAGTGGAACTCACTTAGATATATTGTACATAATTTTATGAGTGCTGATTTTAGGTGGGATTTTCTTGTGGACCATTAAATATTCCAATACAGTTTGTAAACACAGAGCAACATTTTATTTACTGTGAAATACAGGGTAAACATTTTTTGATTTTTTTCTTTTGCAGAATATTGTAAGAGCAGAAAGGAAGAGGAGGAACAGGAAGAAACAGTTATGAGTTCCCAAGGCCAGGGACTGCATGGAAAAACATGTAACTGCAAGGCCAGCAGCTCTAGTCTAATAGGTGGTAGTGGAGCAGGCTGGGAAGGGACTGCATTGTTGCATCATGGAAGTTACATCAAGCTTGGTTGCCTGCAGTTTGTGTTCAGCATCACAGAATTTGCAATGAAGCAGCCAAAAGAAGAAACAACCCTAGTACACGATGCTGACTTAGAACAGAAGCATTTGATGAAACTCCATCAAGTGCCAGTGTTACGATCCAACTCTGTTCCATGAGGTTTCTGAAATGTACATAGGACTAAACGGGGAACCATGAACCGAAGAAGCTGTCTTTATATTGCATGAAATGAAGTATCTTCAGCATTTTTTCTTTTTTGCTCAGATTTTGTGGGCAGTTGCACATAGAATTTGTATAATGACTTCTCTTTTAAATATGTAACTTGTCATAGTTGTAAATGTTGACTGAATGAGAAAAAGAAACAAGGTCCTATTTGAAGGTCATGGTAAAGCCCTTTGCAGAACGAACTGGAAAAGCCTAGGATACATTCAGACTGCATCCCTAAACATGTACAAATAATCAAAGACTTGTTATATTTTGTGCCAGTGACAATAGTTTTTATAAATATGTGCAAAGTTTTCATAAAAGGATATGTTTATCTACTCTGATCATTGTTTTATTTAATGTATCTGGAATCCTATGACCCAGATGTTTTCTGCTACTTTTGCACTACAAGTAGCTGCTGTGTACTGATTAAAGAGGAAACAAAACCTTTCCAATATCAACGGTATTTTATTTCACTGAGAAAGGAGAAGTGTTAAAAGTAGAGTCTGTGTTAATGCACCTTTAATGGTGTCAGTGGTTTTTAAATGTGTAACATGCTAAAAACTTGTGGTATGGCACCAGCTGCCGTTGTGTTGTAGCGTAAAAGTTTGTCGTAAGCTTGTTAAGGTCCTTTTTCACACAGTAGTTCAAATGTAAATAGTTAATGTATTGTTTCAAATTTTACAACAGACACTTTCATGTATTCTGTATATAAAAAATTGACTCCAAGTTCCTGTCTCTGCCTGTCTATTATGACTGTAAATACATCAGATTTTTTAAAGAAAAACCCCTTGTTGCAGTTGAATATTTTAATACCAAGTGCTATCATAATTCTTTCACATCTGGTAGGTAATGATATAAAATGAGATGGACAATTTTTTTTCAGGATTCTTGCTTTGGAATCGCACATTATAAGCTGATCACATGACATGAAATGTGCAATTCTATATACATATATCCTTATACTGCCTTTGTTTTTTTCCTTCTTGGTCAATGTGGTTTGCTTTCTTTTGTTTGTATCGCATTAACTTTCAAAATCTGAGCTTGAAAATTATTTTTAATCTCCAGTTATTTCAAAAAAGATTTCTTCAACAGGAAGGACTTGTTGTCAAATGTAGTGGCTGCCAACTTAGTGTCCCCCAGTCCATTGAGACTGTGCATTGTAGTGATTCTGTCCAATTTTATGGAAGTCAAAAAGCCATTATCAGGTTGGAAGAGAACCTAAAATCTGAGCTAAAATCGTGATGGCTAATGTGCTTTTGGCTATCAAGTACTCAGTTTACTCCACTGCTGTTCTTTCCAGATGGGAGTTTATGTAGTGTTGGAACCATTATATTGTGTAAAAATATTCCACTATTGGAAGGATGTGATTGCACCGGAGAGGGTGGAGAGGAGATTCACCAGGATGTTGCCTGGGCTGGAGCATTTCAGCTATGAAGAGAGACTGAAAAGGCTAGGGTTGTTCCCTTTAGAGCAGAGAAGGCTGAGGGGAGGACCTGATTGAGGTATACAAAATTATGAGGGGCATTGATGGGAAGAAACTTTTTCCCTTAGTGGAGGGATCAATAACCTGGGGGCATAGATTTAAGATAAGGGGCAGGGGGTTTGGAGGGGATTTGAGGAAAAAAAAATTTCACTGAGGGTGGATGGAATCTGGAACACACTACCTAAAGGGGTGGTAGAGGCAGGAACCCGCAACACTTAGGTATTTAGATGAGCACTTGAAACAAGTCTACGAGCCAAGTGCTGGAAAATGGGATTAGAATAGATAGGTGCTTGATGGCTGGCAGAGACACGATGGGCCGAAGGGCCTGTTTCTGTGCTGTATAACTCTGACTCTATGACAGAGGAAAGAAGATATGCAGAATGAAGCATTTTAGTGAGTTCCATTATCAATGCAGATTGACAATACCACACCAGCCAGTTGGACTGGTTCTAAGCAAGGGATCATAGGAAATGTTGTTGACACAAAGAACTACCTTCATATCTTTATCTGGAACTTGTTGAATTGTCACAATAGACAGCAACATCATGCTTGAAGCCGTGGGCTGTAGCTTGCCAAAGAACACCGCCAAAGAGCTCAAACTCACTGGTTTAAAATCATAGATGAGTTGACTCTATCTCCGGATAATTTTGCAAACATCATTTGGTTCCTCAGAAGTGATGGGATTGAGAGCAGATAGTTAACATCCCAAAAATGATGCTGGCATACCTCAGGCTACAAGATAAGTGAATATTTAGGCCAATTTGACTTGCAGCCTGCTGTTCACCAGCAGGATCAGAGAGTGATTTAAGTACACTTCCAGCATGAACTGAAAGGGCCCAATGGGTTCACGTAGGTCTCGTTCTCAACCACACAGAAATACCCACCCAATCTCCAATAAAAATCTGGTAAAGGGGGAAGTAAAACTTTTCCAGTTTTAGGAAGAAAGAATCAAATAGTATTTTCAACAGAATTGTATGAAAAGGAATTTACATTGAATGGGTTTATCATTTTCTATCCTTGAGCACTTTGGGTGGGGGAATGAGATGATTATTTAGCCCTTTTGAAATGATCTTTGAATATGAAGCAGTCTAAAAACTTGAATTAAGTGGAAATTTAAGCTGTATTTTGGAGCAGTGACTTTGAAACTTTTCTGTATGGCAGATCCCCTGAAAGCATATGGAGACTCTGCCTGAAACCACACAGTAGCTATTTGGAGGACAAGAGTGCCATCAGGTAGAAGTAAGATTTTTTTTTTTAAATAGCATACAATAAAAGTAAGTCAACTCAGATGAATAACATAGAATTGTTCATAGTTTGTGTCATGTCTATCTGTCAATAGACCAAAATCTTATGACCTTGCAGAACCCAGGACATCAGACTTTTTAAAAAAAAAAAAGTTGCTTTTTGCTTCAGTTATTGGTAAGAAATTAAGCTAAAGTAGTTGTCTCATTACATTCCCAGGCGAAGGTTTCAGTGCAGAAATGTTGTGTTGCTATTGTCTGTTACTGTTATTTGTTCATGACAGACCAGAATCCTGAAAACGAAGTCACTACTTCAAAAGTAAAAGATGTTGAATACGTCATCATTCAGGCACTGCTGGGTGGAGATTAACATATGCTATAAATCTCAAATTTATAGCATTCTACTTAGCTACTTGAGAAAGCCACAAATATTTTAAGCTTTTGATTGGTTACTTGTAATAAGTATGATGTAATTAAATTGTTACCACTGTTGAACATTTTTCCCTCCCTTCTGGTGATCCTTGTTCAATTACAGCTCCATGAGCATTAGTCATCCACCCACAAGTGGCTGCTACTTGTGAGCTTAGATTCGATCTTGTCCTTGCTTCCCCGTCTGCTGCTCGAAATGGATCAGGGAATTAGATGTCTATAAGGTCAGAATGGGAATGTCAAATATTGCGCCTCTGATGAATGCAAAATTAATAATCAGATGAGCTTTGGTGCTGGAAGTCTAGATAGATCCTACAGCCTGTACTGAGCAATAGGTACAACAGGTTTGGAGTGTTACAATAATTAGGTTTTTGTTAATTTTTACTTGCCTCTGAGATCTTACAAATTCAGAATACAGGTAAGATGGACAGTTTATCACATTTGTTATTTTCTTATCAGTCATTGCATTTGAAGGTTGTAAGTGTTGGAAAAGGTAAATGGTAGTAATTTTTATAACTTTTCACTAAGCATTAGCCTGGGCAACATTTATATACTGCTTTTGGTGTCTTCAGTTTAAATATTTTTGTTGAACTGAACATTTTGACATTGAGATGGAGTCCTGATCTAGTGGTTGTTCAGCTCTTTGCCATGATTGAAATTTTACTTTTGTCCCCATCTCTGAAAATGTGAACTTTTGAACTTCACAACTGAGATGTGTGTTGCAATTTTACAAATTAACTAAAGTTTCAGTTATTAAAAGTGTAATTTTTGTATGTTTTTCAGGCCTAGATGCTTAGCAATCTCACAGCTATCCAATGTTTGTGTTACTCAACCACAAGGAGCTGCACCTCTACTATCGGTGTCTTCCCTCTTGATGAAGAGTTACAACTTTCTGAAAAGAGTTAAATGGAGTAATAAAATGGACAAGGCGATCACTGTTATAAAAGCTATTGGTCAAGCAACCTGTATTTTAATACAGCCCTAACCCACAGGCTATCAACTTCCAAAATTACTGCCAATCACTTTTTTCCCCAAGAAAATCTTGGCAGCCATTTTGTTGCAATTCCCACACCACCCACATATTGGTCATCCTGCTGATTGTGAGATTAAGGCCTTGATATTATGGGGACATGCATTCAAAGTGGTGGAGGGGAAAGCATTCTAGATCGGAAATCAACAGGTATGGGTTTCCTGGATGCCCTGCAGATAATGAACTGCAGGATTGGTTTTTTTTTTGCAGGTTTCCTGTGGTACAAGTCCACAGGCAGAGAAAACTCATTGTTGGTAGTGGTGAAGCAGATAATCTTGGGCTGGGAGAAACACCTCTGCTCTTGCTCACAAGTAGTGTGATCAATGTACCAGCTAAACAAAGCTGAAATGGGCTAAAAATTACAGGCATTGTAAAATAGAAGTCTTAATAGCTGTTATTGACCAGCCACTTCCTGAGAGTGGATTGATTGCCACTTCCGCTAATATTAAGTGGGCGGGTAACTTCCCACCTGACCCAAAGCTACCTGTTCTTGGAGGTTAAGATTGACCCCATGACGGACGAGTGCAGTAATGTTAGCAAGGGAATAAGTTAATCCGAGAAGTAGGAGGGAGAGAAGAATCAAGGTAAATAAAATCTACAAAATGGAGAGAAAAGAGAAAGCTGAATTATGAAAAATAGAGCAGATGAAAAGCAAAATGAAATAAAATTATACATATTACAGTGCACATTTTCTATGGACGGCAATTAAATATGCCAAAACAAATTATAGAAACTTAATTTCCACATTTTTTTGTTTATTAACTGCAGAAAAAGTAGTCAAGGAACCTCGGTCTTTAACAGCAACCTGAAGGGGGCAGCCATTCTTAAGTGTTCAATTCACACAGCCATAGTTTTTACTGAAAGTGTTTCCATAATCATTTACGGGGAGGTGCTGAAATTTCTCCAAAGAGATCTGCTTTGTTATACGTGATTTTAGTCTGTTGCGCAGCAAAGTTAACCGGGTTTTAACTGTAATGTGAGCAGTACGTCTTCATTAAACAAGACGTGTAATCATTTTTTTTGTCACACAGGAGCAGCCATGGTTTCCTGGATAGTAGCTGCTGCAATACTGGTCGCACTGTACTTTTTAATTTACTACAATTTCCTGACGGGAGTTCAGTGCAGGAGTGATACTTCGCTGCGTAGGAAGACGGTCATAGTCACAGGTACTTCTCCTTGCGGCTCTCAATGATGCACAGCCGGCAATAGCCTTTAAGTGGATGAATGCCAAGTTTCTTGGCGTGGGGGAACATAGAAAATAGGAGCAGGAGTAGGCCATTCGGCCCTTCGAGCCTGCTCCGCTATTCATTAGGATCATGGCTGATCAACTCAGTAACCTGTTCCTGTTTTCCTCCCATATCCTTTGATCCCTTTTGCCCCAAGAGCTATAACTAATTCCTTGAAAGCATTCAATGTTTTGACCTCAACTGTTTTCTGTGGGAGCGAATTCCACAGGCTCATCACTCTCTGCATGAAGAAATTTCTCCTCATCTTAGTCCTAAAAAGTTTACCCCATATCCTTAGACTATGACCCCTGGTTCTGGACTCCCCCACCATCGGGAACATCCTGCATCTACCCTGTCAAGTCCTGTTTGAATTTTATAGGTTTCTACGAGATCCCCCCTCACTCTTCTGAACTCCAGCGAATATAATCCTAACTGACTCAATCTCTCCTCATACGTCAGTCCCGCCATCCCTGGAATCACTCTGGTAAACCTTCGCTGCACTCCCTCTATAGCAAGAACATCCTTCCTCAGATAAGGAGACCAAAACTGCACACAGTATTCCAAATGTGGCCTTACCAAGGCCCTGTATAATTGCAGCAAGATATCCCTGCTCCTATACTCGAATCCTCTTGCTATGAAGGCCAACATACCATTTGCCCTTTTTACTGCCTGTTGCACCTGCTTGC
The DNA here is from genome assembly GCF_036365525.1 of Heterodontus francisci. Classification (NCBI taxonomy): domain Eukaryota; kingdom Metazoa; phylum Chordata; class Chondrichthyes; order Heterodontiformes; family Heterodontidae; genus Heterodontus; species Heterodontus francisci. Next base: position 40,382,834 of record NC_090400.1, on the reverse strand, counting down.
TTACCTTCAGCGACTGGTGTATGAGGACACCCAGGTCTTGTTGCATTTTCCCCTTTCTCAGTTTATAGCAATTCAGATAATCTGCCTTCCTGTTTTTGCTACCAAAGTGGATAACCTCACATTTATCCACATTATGCTGCATCTGCCATGCATTAGCCCATTCACTCAACTTGTCCAAATCACCCTGAAGCCCCTCTGCATCCTCCTCACAACTCACCCTCCCACCTAATTTTGTGTCATCTGCAAATTTGGAGATATTACATTTAGTTTCCTCATCTAAATCATTAATATATATTGTGAATAGCTGGGGTCTTAGCACCGATCCCTGTGGTACCCTCTAGTCACTGCCTGCCATTCAGAAAAAGACCCGTTTATTCCTACTCTTTGTTTCCTGTCTGCCAACCAATTTGCTATCCACCTCATTACCCCCAATCCCATGCGCTTTAATTTTACACGCTAACCTCTTATGTGGGACTTTGTCGAAAGCCTTCTGAAAGTCCAAATAAACCACATCCACTGGCTCTACCTCAATAACTCTACTAATTACATACTCAAAGAATTCTAGTAGATTTGTCAAGCATGATTTCCCTTTCGTGAATCCATGCTGACACTGTCCGATTCTACCACTGTTCTCCAAGTGCTCTGCTATAAAATCTTTGATAATGGACTCCAGAATTTTCCCCACTACCGACATCAGGCTGACTGGTCTATAATTCCCTGTTTTTTTTTCTCTAGCTCCCTTTATAAATAGTGGGGTTACATTAACTACCCTCCAATCTGTAGGAACTGTTCCAGAGTCTATAGAAAATTTGAAAGATGACCACCAATGTATCCACTATTTCTAGGACCACTTCCTTAAGTACTCTGGGACAAAACATATAAACTTTTCGCTTGTAATAACACAGACATTAGTTGCTGAAATTTTATTACAAGTTCTAATGTAAGGCGACTGTAAATGGTTCACGTTTCCCTAATGGGGAGCGTTGTTTGTTTTCTTTTTGCAGTTTAGTACTTCCGAACCTTTTTTAACATTGTGTTAAAGAAATAATTTAATTCCATTTGTGTGTCTGTCGCCGTGTCAGGTGCAAATACGGGGCTCGGGAAGGCGACAGCGCTGGACATGGCTCGGCGGGGAGCCCGAGTGATCCTGGCTTGCAGGAGGAAGGAATGTGCCGAAGCAGCGGTCTTCGACATCAGGAAGGTGATCTCTGTGCCTTCAACACCTTTAAAACAATAGCTGCATGTTCAGTCTCCGCAGTGTAACCTTTAGCCCTTTATATTTCAATGGGACATGTGAATTGAGACAAGTTTCAGTGGATTTTTTCAGCTAAACCCTGGATACTCCCTCCACTTCTAAATTCAAGAGGATAATTCCTCATATTCTGCCTTCCAGCTTTACTAAGAAAGACTTGCATTTATATCATGATTTTCACCACCTCAGGATGCCCCTAGGCACTTTACAGCCAATTAAGTACTTTTGAGACGTCGTCACTTGTAGGAAAGACCACAGCCAACTAGGGCACAGCAAAACCCCACAAATAACAATGTGACTTTATTGGTAATAGGTGAAGGATAAATATTAGCCCAGACATCAGGGAGAACTCCCCTCTTCAAAATAGTTCAAAGGGATCTTTTACACCCAACTGAGAGGGCGGACAGGCCCTCAGTTTAACATCTCATCTGAAAGATGGTACCTCCAGCAGCACTCCCTCAGTACTGCACTGGAGTATCAGCCTATTTCAGGGTTGTCCAACCTATTCACGTTGGGGGCCACGTTACAATTTTTGTATATAGGGGGCCAGTGAGCACATTTCTGAAAGGATAATTTTTTTTTAATGCCTTTACCTATCAAAACATATTATGACCAGTTCTGGGTGCCACACTTCAGCAAAGATGTGAAGGCATTAGAGGGAGCGCAGAAAAGATTCACGAGATTAGGCACGCTACAGCCTACCGGACTGAACATTGAGTTCAATAATTTCAGTGCATGACTGGCCCTTTTTTTATTTTTATTTTTTTATGTTATTTTAGTTTTTTTCATAATTTTTTTTAACATGTGCCTGCCCACTTTTTTTTTCATGTTTGTACTTTTTGCTCAGGCTGTTCATTATTTTGTCATTTAACACTCTTTCTGCAGTAATGCTTTGTCTTTCACCACACCATTAGCACACTCTTTGCCTGTGCCCCATAACTTCCTTGTCAGTTAATCTCTCTCACTTTCTGTCCTAGCAACACCTTCCCTTTTGTTCTCCTTTCCCCCACCCCCGCTTTATTTGCTTAAAACCTATTACATTTCTAACCTTTGCCAATCTGATGATAGGTCACTGACCTGAAACATTAACTCTGCTTCTCTCTCCACAGATGCTGCCAGACCTGCTGAATATTTCCAGCACTTTCTGTTTTTATTTCAGATTTCCAGCATCTGCAGTATTTTGCTTTTATTTTAGTGTTTAATTCACTGCCATGTCTCTTCTTGGAATGCCTACCTTGAAGAAGTACTGCTCTTCTCTCCGGGATTTTTGTTTGTCTCTTTTACCTTGTTCACCTTCATTGCTTTCTATTTCCCTCCTGGTGTTCGATAAAGTGTCTAACAAAACTCATTTTCACAGCCACATCCCCTTCCTCAGTGACTGTCTCCGGCTCAGACTTATTCTACGTGGACTCCAACTGAAGTTTCATCCTTCATGTTTTCAATCCACCCAGGATTACAGGTATCTCCGAGAAATACAACATTCTCGGACTGCTACTCTCGTCACATCCTGAGATCCACGCTCAGTGCCATACGCTGCCACATGTACACACTGGACCTCTCTCTCCAGAAGCACTGCCTCACCTTATCTCAAAGCTGTTGTACTCCGCAGTTTCATTTCATCCTTCATCTTATCCGACGCGTTAACAAAAGGCTTTTTTTCTTCCTTTCAAGGGTAAGGAATGCAAATTCCAACAGCTGATGGGGAATAATGCCCCTCCAGATCCTCCTTCACTTTCCTCTGACTCCTTACTGTGTATTCACTATACCCTCTGACCTTCCCATCTCTGACACTGAACAACCTGTACTCAGCAAAGGACTCAGTTTTATCCCCTTATGCCCCCCCCCCCCCCCCCCCATCTCAATGAATTTCGCACTTGGCATGACATTGAGCTCTTCTTCCATTGCCTTCACCTCCGTGCTCACTTCTGGACCCCTCCCTCTGGCCTCTGACCTGCTCTTGAGCTTTTCCTTGAGAGAACTCAGTGAGAAATCGGCCGTCTCAATTTCTCTACTCCCCTCACTCGCTCCAACCTGTCTCCCTCTGAACCTGCTGCGCTCTGTTCTCTCAGGTCTAACCCCGACATTGTGATCAAACCTGCTGACAAGGGTGGTGCTGTTGTCTGGCGTACCGACCTCTACCTTGCAGAGGCTAATCGCCAACTCTGACACTTCTTCCTACCTCCCCCTGGACTATGACCCCACCACCGAACATCAAGCCACTGTCTACAGGGCTGTCGATGACCTCATCGCCTCTGGAGATCTTCTCTCTACAGCTTCCAACCTCATAGTCCTGCAACCCCGGACAACCTGCTTCTACCCCCTCCCTAAAATCCATAAAACGGACTGACCTGGCGGACCCATCGTTTCAGCCTATTCCTGCCCCACTGAACTTATTTCTTAATATCTCAACTCTATCCTTTCTCCCCGGTCCAGTCTCTTCCCACCTACATTTGTGACTTCTGGCGCCCAACGTCATTTTGACAATTTCCAGTTTCCTGGCCCTAACTGCCTCCTTTTCATTATGGACATCCAATCTCCCTACACTTCCATCCTCACCAGGACGGTATAGAGTCGTACAGCATCGAAACAGGCCCCTTGGCCCACTGTGTCCATGCCGACCATAATGCCTATCTATACTAGTCCCACCTGCCTGCATTAATTCCATATCACTCTATGCCTTGCTCATTCAAGTACCTGTCTAGATGCCTCTTAAATGTTGCTACTGTTCCTGCCTCCACCACCTCCTCTGACAGCTCATTCCAGATGCCCACTATTCTTTGTGTGAAAAATTTACCCCTTTGATCCCTTTTAAACCTCCTTCCTCTCACCTTAAATCTATGCCCTCTAGTTTTAGTCACCCCTACCATGGGAAACAGGCTCTGGCTATCTACCCTATCTACGCTTCTCATAATTTTATATACCTCTATCATGTACCCTCTCGGTCTCATTCGCTCCAGGGAAAACAGACCCAGCCTATCCAATCTCTCTTTATAACTCAAGCCCTCCAAACCAGGCAACATCCCTGTGAATCTTTTCTGCACCCTCTCTAGCTTAATCACATCTTTCCTGTAGTGCGGCGACCAGAACTGCACACAGTACTCCAAATGCGGCCTAACCAACGTTATGTACAACTGAAGCATGACGTCCCAACTCTTGTACTCAATGCCTCGGCCGATGAAGGCAAGCATGCCATACGCCGCCTTCACCACCCTGTCTACCTGTGTTGCCACTTTCAGGGAACTATGTACTTGCTCCCCAAGGTCTCTCTACTCAACAACATTCCCCAGAACCCTGCCATTCACTGTACATGTCCTACCCTGGTTTAACTTCCCAAAATGCATCACTTTGCACTTGTCTGCATTAAATTCCATTTGTCAATCCCTTGCCCACTTTCCCAGTTGATCTATATCCTGTTGTAACCTTAGCCAACCTTCTTCACTGTCCACTATACCACCAATTTTGGTGTCATCTGCAAACTTACTAGTCATGCCCCCGACATTCACATCTAAGTCATTAATATATATGACAAACAACAGAGGGCCCAGCACCGATCCCTGCGGCACATCACTGGTCACTGGCCTCCAATCTGATAAACCCTCCACTACCACCCTCTGCCTCCTATCACCAAGCCAATTTTGTATCCAATTGGCTAGCTCACCCTGGATCCCATGTGTTCAAACCTTCCGGACCAGCCTACCATGCGACACCTTGTGCAAGGCCTTGCTAAAGTCCATGTAGACAATGTCCACCGCCCTGCCCTCGTCAATCTTCTTGGTCACCTCCACAAAAAACTCAATCAAGTTCGTGAGACATGATTTCCCACGCACAAAGCAATGCTGACTATCCCTAATCAGACCTTGCCTTTCCAAATGCATATAAATCCTTGAGGGCTCTCCGCTTCTTCGTTGAACAGAGGCCCAACCAGTTCCCATCCACCACCACCCTCTTCCGCCTGGCTGAACTTGTTCTCACATTGAACAACTTCTCCTTCAACTCTACTCGCTTCCTTCAAATAAAAGGTGTTGCCATGGGTACCCGCATGGGTCCTTGTTATGCTTGTCTTTGTGTGGGATATCGTAAACATTCCTTGTTCCAGTCCTGCTCAGGCTCCTTCCCCCAACTCTTTTTCTGGTATATTGATAATTGTATCGGTGCCGTTTCCTGCTCCCGCCCTGAACTGGAAAATTTTATCAACTTTGCTTCCAATTTCCACCCTTCTCTCACCTTTACATGTTCCATCTCTGACACTTCCCTTCCCTTCCTCAACTTCTCTGTCTCCATCTCCCCGGATAGGCTGTCCACCTAATATTCATTATAAGCCCACCAACTCCCACAGCTACCTCGACTACACTTCTTCACACCTTGCCTCCTGTAAAGACTCCATTCCATTCTCCCAGTTTCTCTGTCTCCGACGCATCTGCTCTGATGATGCAACCTTCCACAACAGTGCTTCTGATATGTCTTCCTTGTTCCTCAACCGAGGATTCCCCCCTACTGTGGTTGATAGGGCCGTCAACCGTGTCCCGCCCATTTCCCACACCTCTACCCTCACCCCTTTTCCCCTCTCCCAGAACTGCGACAGGGTTCCCCTTGTCCTCACTTTCCACCCCACCTGCCTCCACATCCAAAGGATCATCCTCCGCCATTTACGCCACCTCCAGTGTGATTCCACCTGGATCTTCCCCTCTGAGCATTCCGAAGGGATGGTTCCCTCTGCGACACCCTGGTCCACTCCTCCATTATCACCGACACCTCATCCCCTTCCCACGGAACTGTCCCATGCAATCTCAGGAGGTGTAATACCTGCCCTTTTGCCTCCTCTCTCCTCACTATCCAAGGTCACAAATGCTCCTTTCAGGTGAAGCAGCGATTTACTTGTACTTCATTCAATTTAGTGGACTGTATTCGCTGCTCACAATGCGGTCTCCTCTACATTGAGGAGACCAAACTCATTGGATGACCACTTTGTGGAACATCTCCGCTCAGTCTGAAAATATGACCCCGAGCTTCCTGTTGCTTGCTATTTCAACATGCCCCCCTGCTCGCATGCATCTCTGTCCTGGGCTTGCTGCAGTGTTCCAGTGAACAGCAACACAAGCTCACGGAACAACACTTCATTTACCGATTAGGCACGTTATAGCCTACTGGACTGAACATAGAGTTCAATAATTGCAGAACATGACTAGCCTTTTTTTTTAATGATTATTTGATTTTAGTTTGTTTCATTCATTTTTTTTTTACTATGTGCCTGTCCATTGTTTTAGTCATGTTTGTGCTTTTGGCTAGGGCTGTTCATTATTCTGTCATTAACACTCTCTCTGCACTGATGCTTTGTCTTTCACTACACTGCTAGCAAACCGCCCCCCTCTTTTACCCCCCCTCTTTTACCCCCCCTCCTCTTTTACCCCCCCTCCTCTTTTACCCCCCCTCCTCTTTTACCCCCCCTCCTCTTTTACCCCCCCTCCTCTTTTACCCCCCCTCCTCTTTTACCCCCCCTCCTCTTTTACCCCCCTCCTCTTTTACCCCCCTCCTCTTTTACCCCCCTCCTCTTTTACCCCCCTCCTCTTTTACCCCCCTCCTCTTTTACCCCCCTCCTCTTTTACCCCCCTCCTCTTTTACCCCCCCTCCTCTTTTACCCCCCCTCCTCTTTTACCCCCCCTCCTCTTTTACCCCCCCTCCTCTTTTACCCCCCCTCCTCTTTTACCCCCCCTCCTCTTTTACCCCCCTCCTCTTTTACCCCCCTCCTCTTTTACCCCCCTCCTCTTTACCCCCCTCCTCTTTTACCCCCCTCCTCTTTTACCCCCCTCCTCTTTTACCCCCCCTCCTCTTTTACCCCCCCTCCTCTTTTACCCCCCCTCCTCTTTTACCCCCCCCTCCTCTTTTACCCCCCCCCTCCTCTTTTACCCCCCCCTCCTCTTTTACCCCCCCCTCCTCTTTTACCCCCCCCTCCTCTTTTACCCCCCCTCCTCTTTTACCCCCCCCTCCTCTTTTACCCCCCCTCCTCTTTTACCCCCCCCTCCTCTTTTACCCCCCCTCCTCTTTTACCCCCCCTCCTCTTTTACCCCCCCTCCTCTTTTACCCCCCCCTCCTCTTTTACCCCCCCCTCCTCTTTTACCCCCCCCTCCTCTTTTACCCCCCCTCCTCTTTTACCCCCCCTCCTCTTTTACCCCCCCCTCCTCTTTTACCCCCCCCTCCTCTTTTACCCCCCTCCTCTTTTACCCCCCCCTCCTCTTTTACCCCCCTCCTCTTTTACCCCCCTCCTCTTTTACCCCCCTCCTCTTTTACCCCCCCCTCCTCTTTTACCCCCCTCCTCTTTTACCCCCCCCTCCTCTTTTACCCCCCCTCCTCTTTTACCCCCCCCCTCCTCTTTTACCCCCCCCTCCTCTTTTACCCCCCCCTCCTCTTTTACCCCCCCCCTCCTCTTTTACCCCCCCCCTCCTCTTTTACCCCCCCCTCCTCTTTTACCCCCCCCTCCTCTTTTACCCCCCCTCCTCTTTTACCCCCCCTCCTCTTTTACCCCCCTCCTCTTTTACCCCCCTCCTCTTTTACCCCCCCCTCCTCTTTTACCCCCCCTCCTCTTTTACCCCCCCCCTCCTCTTTTCCCCCCCCTCCTCTTTTACCCCCCCCTCCTCTTTTACCCCCCCCTCCTCTTTTACCCCCCCCTCCTCTTTTACCCCCCCCTCCTCTTTTACCCCCCCCTCCTCTTTTACCCCCCCCTCCTCTTTTACCCCCCCTCCTCTTTTACCCCCCCTCCTCTTTTACCCCCCCCTCCTCTTTTACCCCCCCCTCCTCTTTTACCCCCCCCTCCTCTTTTACCCCCCCCCTCCTCTTTTATCCCCCCCTCCTCTTTTATCCCCCCCTCCTCTTTTATCCCCCCTCCTCTTTTACCCCCCCCTCCTCTTTTACCCCCCCCTCCTCTTTTACCCCCCCCTCCTCTTTTACCCCCCCCTCCTCTTTTACCCCCCCCCTCCTCTTTTACCCCCCCCCTCCTCTTTTACCCCCCCCCTCCTCTTTTACCCCCCCTCCTCTTTTACCCCCCCTCCTCTTTTACCCCCCCCTCCTCTTTTACCCCCCCTCCTCTTTTACCCCCCCTCCTCTTTTACCCCCCCTCCTCTTTTACCCCCCCTCCTCTTTTACCCCCCCTCCTCTTTTACCCCCCCTCCTCTTTTACCCCCCCTCCTCTTTTACCCCCCCTCCTCTTTTACCCCCCTCCTCTTTTACCCCCCCCTCCTCTTTTACCCCCCCTCCTCTTTTACCCCCCCTCCTCTTTTACCCCCCCTCCTCTTTTACCCCCCCCCTCTTTTACCCCCCCCCCTCTTTTACCCCCCCCCTCTTTTACCCCCCCCCTCTTTCTCCCCCCCCCCCTCTTTCTCCCCCCCCCTCTTTCTCCCCCCCCCTCTTTCTCCCCCCCCCCTCTTTCTCCCCCCCCCTCTTTCTCCCCCCCCCTCTTTCTCCCCCCCCCTCTTTCTCCCCCCCCCTCTTTCTCCCCCCCCCTCTTCCTCCCCCCCCCTCTTTCTCCCCCCCCCTCTTTCTCCCCCCCCCTCTTTCTCCCCCCCCCTCTTTCTCCCCCCCCCTCTTTCTCCCCCCCCCTCTTTCTCCTCCCCCCCTCTTTCTCCTCCCCCCCTCTTTCTCCTCCCCCCCTCTTTCTCCTCCCCCCCTCTTTCTCCTCCCCCCCTCTTTCTCCTCCCCCCCTCTTTCTCCTCCCCCCCTCTTTCTCCTCCCCCCCTCTTTCTCCTCCCCCCCTCTTTCTCCTCCCCCCCTCTTTCTCCTCCCCCCCTCTTTCTCCTCCCCCCCTCTTTCTCCTCCCCCCCTCTTTCTCCTCCCCCCCTCTTTCTCCTCCCCCCCTCTTTTTCCCGTCCACTCCTTCTCCCCCCTCTTTTTTCCCCCCCTCCACTCCTTCTCCCCCCTCCGCTCTCTTTTCCCCTCTTCCCCCCCCCGGGGCCCCCTCACTCTTTTTAAATAATGGTACAACGTTCACAGACCTGCAATCCTCTGGTACCTTGCCTGTACCTAGTGAGGACTTGAAGATGATCCTCCATTCATCCGCTATTTCCTCCCTGGCTTTCTTTAACATCCTGGGATGCAATCCATCTGGTCCTGGCGATTTATCGACTTTCAAGGCTCTCAGGCCCTCTAGTACTTCCTGTCTCATTATGCTTATCGTATCTAATATTTCACACTCCTCTTTAACTATGATGTCTGCATCATCCCTCTCCCTTGCGAAGACAGAGATAAAAACTCATTAAGAACCCTGCCCACATCTTCTGCATCCACACGTAAGTTCCCTTGTACATCTCTGATAGGCCCTACCCTTTCCTTTGTTATCCTCTTGCTCTTAATGATAAAAACACTGATAAAACATCTTTGGGTTTTCTTTGATTTTACCTGCCAATAATTTTCATGTTCTCTCTTTGCTTTTCTAATTTCCTTTTTTACTTCACCCCTGCACTTTCTGTACTCCTCTAGACTTCCTAAAGTGTTAAGATTTTTGTGATCATCATATGCTTTCTTTTTCTGCTTTAACTTGCCCTTCTCAATAACCAGAGGGCTCTAGATTTGGCAGTACCATCCTTTATTTTTGTGGGGCCGTGTCTACACTGTGCATGTAGTATGTTGCTTTTGTATCCCTCAAAGCACATAATCTTAAGGTTCCAGACCATCCACACAGTCAGTGCCATATCTTCCTCTGCCAACCCTGTCAATTGCTAGCCTATCTCTCTTCCTAAACCTAACTCTGTATCACTGCAGAGCCCTCATCAGGCTTATCTTTTCTGATACCTTCAACTTGCTCACCCTTACCTACGTCTTGATCACTTCTCCACCCAATTTGAACACTCAATTGCCTCTCCTTGCTGTAGTGTGTAGTGTATCATAAATGTTCCCCTTTGCTCAGGTAGCATGCTCCTCCTTTGTAAAAATGCTGCTAGCACTCCTAAAAACAAACCTGCAATCCCTCCACTCCTACTTCTTGTGTTCTTGTGCTCCCTGCTTTTTATACTAGCCTGGAGTCGAACTCAAAACCTTCTGACTGGAGTGGAGATTACCACCAACTGAGTCGAGCTGAAACTTGTTTTTCAGAGAGCACTAAGCAACTTATCCAAGGTTATATTTTATACCGTATTGAAAGGCGTGATGTGCCCCCTTGTCTACCCACTGTTAACTTACGTTCGATTGATGGTTGCTGTTTAATGATCTACTGGAGCTTTTGAGAAAAGGCTTTATTTGTGAGCAATAGTGTGTCCTGGGGGGGGGGAAAGAATGCTCATTATGTCTCCTTCAATGACAGTTGATAAAAGTAATCTGTATTTAGCCCATACTGACCAGACCACATTCCAGAGTATACTATTAGTTTTAAATAAAAACAAGAAATGCTGGAAATACTCAGCAGGTCTGGTAGCATCTGTGGAGGGAAGAGCAGAGTTAACGTTTCAGGTCAGTGACCCTTCATCAGAACTGCTTTTAAAAAAATGTACCTGAAAAAGAGTTGGGGGAGGGGGCCTGAGTAGGACTGGAACAAGGAATGTTCGACATATCCCACAAAAAGACAGGCGTAACTAGGACCCATGCGGGTACCCATAGCAACACCTTTTACTTAAGGAAGTGAGTGGAGTTGAAGGAGAAGTTGTTCAATGTGAGAACAAGTTCAGCCAGGCAGAGGAGGGTGGTGGTGGATGGGGACTGGTCAAGCCTCTGTTCAAGGAAGAAGCGGAGAGCCCTCAAACTGTCCTGGTGGGTAATGGAGGTGTAGAGAGATTGGACGTCCATAGTGAAGAGGAGGCGGTTAGGGCCAGGAAACTGGAAATTGTGAAAATGATATGGGGCGTCAGAAGAGTCATGGATGTCGGTGGGAAGAAACTGGACCAGGGAAGAAAAGATAGAGTTAAAATAGGAAGAAATAAGTTCAGTTGGGCAGGAACAGGCTGCAACAATGGGTCTGCTGGGCCAGTCGCTTGATGTTTGGTGTTGGGGTCATGGTCCGGGTGAAGTAGGAAGAAGTGTCTGAGGGTTGGTGCTGAGCCTCTGCAAGGTAGAGGTCAGTATGCCAGGCAACAACAGCACCACCCTTGTCTGTTGGTCTAAATCTGGGTGGTGGTAAGTGTACTACAATTGGCCTGATACCTGAGGCTGGGGAGGGGAAAATCAGTCAGTGTTTCTATATCTGTTTTCTTCCAATTGACTGCTGCTGGAAAAAGCACCTTGTCCAATCTGGTGAGGGCAGGTTTGAATGTGGCTCTGACGGCTCACATGGTTGAATAATCTGATTCTTATTGTGCTTCCAGGTGATGAATTGCTGCTTGGATGAGGTACTAGAGATTTCTCTCATCACCACCACCCCTCCTCCCCACCATCCTACTGCCTGATAGCCAAGCAATGAGTTTGCAAGTTTAGAAGAAGTAGGGAATAATGGTGAAAGTACAAGAGAGAAGAAAACTCAGAGAATGTTTCAGCTTCATTCGCGAGTGGAGTATTTTGATAACTGCAAAGGATGGGAAAGAATGGCATGCTGGGCTAGAAACAGGATAGGGAGTCCTTCTGTGCCCATGGAACAGTAACCCAACACAGGCCAGTGCTGCCTGGAGAGGAAGGAAGGGTGAAAAGAGAAGAAAAATGATGGTGGAGGGACATGCCATACAAAGAATAAGTTTTGCTTAAAATAATTCAACTTGCTTCCTAACTGTGTTTTAAGCCCAAGGATGTGAAACAGCAACTTTCAAATAAATATCTCTCAAACACCAAATGTAGACTTGAAAGCTGCAAGTAACATCCAGAGGTTTGCAGAAGTTTTTGTTTAGTTAATACTGTATATTAGTGATTTGCAGGATGCTTTAACGAACATGTCCATTTGTCATCCACAGAAGAGCGGCAACAACAATGTGATCTTTATGCAACTGGATCTTGCAAGTCTTAAATCAGTGAGGGCTTTTGCAGAGACCTTCCTGAAATCAGAGCCTCAGCTGCATGTGCTCATCAATAATGCAGGCAAGAATTTAAACATTCTGTCACAACCAATGTTTAACCTTGAGACTGCTCGTATTGTTGAAACAGTCACACTCATTGGTACACAGACATTAAAATTATTTGTCAGAGTTTGTATTTGATTCTCTACACTGATATAATCATTAAAAGCCTAGACTTTCCATAAGATGCATTTGTGTTTGTAAGTTGGTGCGCTATTCTGCGACAGTGGTTTTCTAACCATTCGGATTTCTTCTTAATACTTTTTACTCATACTCCGTGTAAGAGAAAGCTTCTTATGGAACAAAGCTTAATTTTACGTGTGAAGTGTATGAGATAGTCTGCTGCAGAGTGAACAGTTTACCATAATACCACTGGGTTACAGGGAAAAGTACTGTGAGGTGCCAGCATACATGCCTGGCACCTCTGAAAGATGGAAAAGCTCCACTCTGGCAGATCATGTAGTACAGGCTAAAGGAATTAATTCGAACTCATGGTAAAGCAGCATGTTTTCCAAAAGCAAGAGCAAGTCAGCAGATAAAAATAAAATTACAGTCCTTAACTTCTGCAGTATTTTTGATTTGTTTTTGAGACAAAATAACAGTGTTTCAAGATTCTTAATGTCCTTTGATAATTTTACATGGAACACACCTCAACCTGCATGGAGTTCCATCTCTTCCTAATGACTTAGGTATGTGGCTAGACTCAGTGAATGAAAGCAATTGTCATGTTTGCTGTAAGTCTGCGAAGCCTCTCGGCCAAAGGCGCACTGGTGCACTTTAACCATGGCACCAGCTTGATGAATACTGGTTCACACCTTGTTTGCGTTTCATGCTCAATTAATGCCTTGATAAGTCATAATTGAAGTAGAGCTGGAGAAAGCAGGTTGGCTGGCCTGTAACTCAGAGCGTTCTGTAGATTCTCATAACTCCAGTATCATTTTGTAAACAATAGTGCAAAGAAATTTTCATTGACCTGTTAGTTCATAGTCATCAAAGAAACAAAATTACCCTTTCAAAAGATACAATTTTATTAGCTATTGTTCAAAGATTGAGAGTTCCAAACCAAACAATGAGTATTCGCTCAACCATCTTAGCAGTTGAAGAAATACAAAGACAGTAGCAATCTCTTCCACAAAGCAATAAGGGGAACCATTTCAAATTATTACAGTACGACAGTGTGGTTGGCTCGGTTACCGAGGGGGAGCTCTGTGTGAGAATTGTTATTTTCTGAGTTACTCTGTCAGTGTGTGTTGGCTGGACTCTGATCATATATTGCATTTTTCATTTATTTTCATGCAACAGATTTTGTTTTTGTGTCTGTTCCTTGGCGACAGATGCAAACAGGAGACTGTAATTTGCCGAAAGGAGCCTCTCTACGCCTGAAGTGAGAGATACAGTTGCATTCAGTGTATGGTGGGGGGAAGGGACTCAATATTCTCTCTAAAGTGGGTGTGTTCACAAGATAAGTACATGAGGGAGAAATGAGAAGGATGTTCTGGTTAGGTGGGAGGAAGCTTGTGTGAAGCATGGACGCCAGCATAGACCAGTTGGGCCAAATGGCCTGTTTCTGTGCTGTACATTCTATGTAATTCTACAAAAGAAAGCTACAAAGTAAATGGAAAGCTTTAAAATACAGAATTTCTTATAACTTGTAACAGGATAAATCTCAGTTTTTGAGCATTTGTTTGCACTGTAACAACTGATTTTGAAGGTAGCATTTAAAAAAATATTAATTGTTTAAGGAAACTAAGCATCAATCTCTGACTAAGTTTTTGTTTGATTTAAACTACTGGTATCAGAAGAAAGAGCTACCATTAACCTTTGGACCTTGTCAGTGTTACAGACAGAACTTTAGAGCTGTTAGATTTCTTTTTGAAGTATAGGTAAATGCAACAGCCAATTTCCACGCAGAAATGTCCAATAAACAACTCACAAATGAGTGAATGGGGAGGTAATCTGTTTTTATTTTGTTGGTTGAGGGAGAAATGTTCTCCAAGATACTGGGAAAACTCCCTGCTTTTTGAATAGTGTTGCCAGATAATTCATGTCCACTGGAACAGGCAGACAGGACCTCAAGTTAACGCGCTGTCCAAAAAACCACATCTCTGAAAATGCAGCAATCCCTCAAATAAGAACATAGGTTAATATGATCAAGTGTATTGTGGAATAGCCTAGCTAGGGGATCTTATTTTAAAAAGTTGAAGAAAACTACTGTAATTTCAAAAACTTATGTGTTACTTAAGTGTTAATTGTTAATTTTATGCTGCTTTTGCTGACAATGCAACCACTAGGTGGCGCAATGCTGGCACATGCACTAATGTATCCTCATCAACTGAAACCTCACTATCTGCGATGTCTCAGGCAGCTGCCAGTAAGAAAGATGGCGCTGCTCAATTTGTCACAAAAAAAAGAATTAAACACAAACTCCCTCAATGACTGTGATCGCCGCCTCCATCCCAACCCCAACAGTGCCCTGCTCCCTTCTGCCATCGCGCTTCTCTTCGCCGCTCCCTCCCACGTTCATCTCACCATTCCCTTCCCTCAGCCATTCGTTCCTGCCCTCGCCGCATCCCCCCTCGGCTGCTCGCTCCCCATCTTGCTGGTTTGGCCACTCGCTGCCCACTTCCCCCACTGGCCACTCGCTCCAGGCCTTGCCACTACCCTCCCTCTCAGCTACTCACTTCTGCGTTGCCCTCTCATCCCTCCACCACCCACTTTCCGCCTTGCCACTTTGACGGCTCGTTCCCCGCCCCCGGCCGCTTCTTTGGGCAGCATGGTAGGGAGCAATTGGACGAGGGGGGATGCGGCAAAGGTGGGAGCGAGTGGCTGAGGGGGGTGGGGGGGCGGAAGTTGCGAGGGCAAGTGGCTGAGGGAAGGCAGCAGCAAGGCGGGGAGCGAGCGGCCCAGGTTGGGGGGGATGGTGAGGGGCGAGGAGTTGGGAGCGGAAAATTGAAAGCGGCGATTGAAGCAGGGAGTGGAGTACTGTTTGGGGGATTGGAGACGTCGATCATGGCTGTTGAAGGGTGGTCACGTCAGCGTGCACACGCGCACATTCATACTGGCAAGCTGGCAAATGTTCGCACGCACTGACGATGTCTGCGATCGCTCTGCGCATACTCTGCGTTGTCAGGAGTCACTCCATCAATTTAAGTGTCAGCTGTGGCTCAGTTGGTAGCGCTCTTGCCTCTGAGTCAGAAGACTAGGTTCAATTTCCCCTCCAGGACCTGAGCACAAATATCTATGCTAACATGCCAGTATAGTGCTGTCAGAGGTGTCGTCATTCGGATGAGATGTTAAACCGAGGTCCCGTTTACTCTCTTGGGTGGATCTAAAAGATCCCATGGCACTATTTCGAAGAAGAGCAGAGCAGTTACCCCCAGTGTCCTGGCCAATATTTATCCCTCAATCAACATCTCAAAAACAGATTATCTGGTCATTATCACATTGCTGTTTGTGGGAGCTTGCTGCGTTCAAATTGACTGTCGTGTTTCCTGCATTACAACAGTGACTACACTTCAAGAGTATTTCATTGGCTGTAAAGCATTTTGGGATGTCTGGAGGCCATGAAAGACGCTATATAAATGCAAGTCTTTTTTAAAGGTTGAAAATAGGATCTCAAGTAACTAAAGTTGAGTGATTTTACTGTGGATTGTGTTTCCTTTGAACCCTTGGAGCAGGGATCTACAACCTTTTTTTTTCCTGAAGAGCCTTTTTATTTAAAAAATGCCTAAAATACATCAATTGGGAACCATAAGATGAAAATTTGGCATTCAAAACCAAATACTTGGCAAATTGCCAAGAGACTCTGCTAGAATGCATTATTTGCATATGTAATAAAATGTGTCAATTTATGTAT
Source organism: Heterodontus francisci (assembly GCF_036365525.1). Taxonomy (NCBI): domain Eukaryota; kingdom Metazoa; phylum Chordata; class Chondrichthyes; order Heterodontiformes; family Heterodontidae; genus Heterodontus; species Heterodontus francisci. Next base: position 40,366,768 of record NC_090400.1, on the reverse strand, counting down.
CAGTAGAAAAATATTGAAATTAAAATAGACAACTCTGAATTATCATGTTTTTTGACTTTTTGTAACTATAATTTTGACAGTAAAGTCATCTTTAAAATAAACTTTAACTTAAAATGTGTAGAATTAAGACAATTTTTTAAACTATTCTCGTGATTTTTTAAAAAAGCTTTTAATAGCACATTCAGAACAATTTGTCATCTCAGCTATATTAGAAACAATAATGGTCACAACGATAAAACCTGTTGCTTGAATCAAAGGCATTCTCTATAACCATGGTGTAGCTATACCGCTCAAACAGATTTATTTAGACAGCAATGATGTTTTTTGTTGAAATGATCATTTGAAACTGTAAAGTGTATCATAATGATTAGCCTTTTATCTCCACCATAAAAACATGGCTCTTACTTTCCTTGACTTAATTTTTTTAGGCTTTTTTCATGTTAATGCAATCCAACTGGAAAAGGTTGGGAGCTGCAAATGAGATATTAAAGAGCTGCATGCGGCTCCAGAGCCTCAGGTTGCAGACCCCTGCCTTAGGGTGTCACTAAATTATCTCATCAGAGCGCAATAGCTTTATCAGAATAACTGATGAGATAATTGATCAATACAACTGGCCAAAAAAGGTCTAACATCACTGTCAACTTTTCCTGTCTTGATTGTCAATTGGTTTTCAGCCAATTAGAGGACAATTTTGAACAAGGTGGGTCCTGATGCGAATGGTTGGCACTGAATAAATAGTTTGGTAAAATTAGTTTAGAGAATTGGAGGAGGGGTTAAGAGGTAACGAGCAGAAGTTTTTAAAATCTTTGTTGAAATTTTTATTTACTAACGTAACATTGTACAACTTGCAAACATCCGAGTAATTTTATTCATTACAAAATTAAGGTTTGTCAGAATTTTGGAAGAGGCGGAATTTCCCTGGAAATTTTTAAATCAATCATAATCCTTTGAAACGGATTGTTTGTTGTGTGTTTTTTTTTTTCCTCACTTAGCTTTTCCTGCAGCAAGTATAATTTCATGAACCCAGTATTTTACTTAAGTCCATTAATATGTTAAAAAGTCTTATTTTCTGTTATAAATTCCTGTATTCACAATTATAATGGAAACTGTCAATGTAAACGTCTCGATGTAATTAAAACCTCTCCCAGTTGGGAGCACTGCAGTGTCACCACTGACATCCGGATGTAGTTATAGTGGGACAAATTGCAAAGGCAGTTTCCATTATAAATGTGGACATGGGAATTTGAAGTGGCAATATAAACTGAAGGACAGAATGTATGACTTTAAAATAGCCACGAGATGTTGTCTATGTGCCTCGTTTAAATAATCTCCCACCCTTTTACTTAGTAGATTTGGTCTTTGCTCCCAATGCCATGAGTGTTTGATTGATATATATTTGAAAGTGTTTCGCTTCAATAAATTTATACTTGTTTACTTTCAATATTATAGCTATTTTAAAACATACAGACAAATTTTTAACTTCCCTTTAGAACTCAGAGTCAATGTACATTTGTGACTTCTTTCATGCAAATGTTTATCTAATTTGAAGCAAACAGCATCACAAGTTCAAACCTGATCTTTGCCTGGTATGTTGGTAATTGCAGCATATAAAAACATACCTTTTCATTCATCACTTTCTCTGAAAATAACATGCCAAGGTTTAGCCACTGGAATTGTACACAATTGGAAGCAGATTACTAACATTTTAGTTAACAGAGGAGACTTATTTGGTTAGGACACACCCTTATTGGTCAGAAACTAGCAACAGCTGTGCTGGAGTGTAAAAGTGAAAATCTCCATAATACATGTGCTATATTCCAATGGTGGTCTTATCATGCAAGTTTCATCTGTGGCTTTTCAGGTAGGTCAAGAAACCCAACTCTCTCTTTCCCAGCAACAAATAATAAACATTGAATGACTCGCATAAACTTTGGATGCAATAACCCCTCCCCAAAAACTGCTTAATAAAAAGGAATATCCCACGGAATGATGTAGATCAAAGACGCATATGAAAGACTACCAATGAAATCAAAATTTTTGAGAATCCAGAGTCGAACGTGGGATTGGATGATAAACTACATTTAAACAAATCTGAAACAAATAGTACCTGTGCAAGGTGTCACATCAGCTGGCATGGGGTGTGAGGGCGTTGCTGAGTGGTTATCTTGGTGGCTGGGGTAGGGGAAGTGCCAAATGCTTGCATCTTGTGTTTTTTCCTATCCACGTAAATAATTTGAATGCAGCAACCAACCAGAAGCTTGTTAAATTCACAGTAAGAATGTAGTCGGGGCAGAAGACACAGTTTAAGTATAGCAAAAGGATTCAGATCTGTTATTCACTTGGGCAGGCAAACAGCAAATTACATTTAATATTTACAAATTCACAAAGAATATTTCACATTGGAAGTAAGAATGAGCAACATTGGTATACCATGAAGGGAATAGGATTACCACTGGGAGACTTTGAAATGGGCCTGAAATGATAGTTTCCTCACTTGCAATGCCAAGACAATACAACACAAGAACACAAGAAATAGGAACAGTAGTAGAACATATGGCCCATCGCGCCTGCTCCACCATTCAATACGATCATGGCTGATCTTGGGCTTCAAATCCACTTGCCCGTCTGCTCGCCTTTTCCCTTGATTCCCTGAAAGAGCAAAAATCTGTCTATCGCAGCCTTAAATGTATTCAATGATGGAGCATCCACATCCTCTGGGGCAGAGAATTCCAAAGATTCACAACCCTTTGAGTGAAGTAATTTCTCCTCATCTCAGTCCTAAATGATCGGCCCCTTATCCTGAGACTGTGGCCCCATGTTTTAGGTTCTCCAACCAGTGGAAACAATATGTCTCCCCCTATCCAGCCCCTTTAGCATCCACAGTATTTTGCTTTTATCCCTTTAGAATCTTGTATGTCTCAATGAGATCACCTCTCATTTTTCTAAGCTCCAGATAATATAGGCCCAATTTACTCAGCCTCTCAACACAGGGACCAATTTAATGAAATTTTGCTGTACCACCTCCAATGCAAGTATATCCTTTCTTAAATGTGGAGACCAAAACTGCTCACAGTACTTCAGGTGCAGTCTCAGCAAAACCCTGTACAATTGTAGCAAGACTTTATTCCTGTATTCCAGTCCTCTTGTGATAAAGGCCAACATGCCAATTGCCTTCCTAATTGCTTGCTGTACCTGCATGCTGACTCTCTGCATTCCTTGTACAAGCACACCCAAGTCTTTTTGAACATCAACACTTACAAGTTTTACACCTCTTTAAAAATATTCTGCTTTTCTATTCTTACAACCAAAGTGAATAACTTCATACTTCCCTACATTATATTCCATCTGCCATCTTGTTGCCCACTCACTTAACTTGTCTATATCTCTTTGCAACTTCTCTATGTCCTCCCTACAGCTTACTTTTCCACCTACCTTTGCATCAGCAAACTTAGATACATTACTCTCCGTCTCTTCATCTAAGTCATTGATTTAGATTGTAAATAAGAGGCCCCAGCCCTGATCCTTGCGGCACTCCACTATTCACTGCCTGCCAACTTGAAAATGCCCTGTTTATGCCCACTCTCTGCTTCCTGTCCGTTACCAATCACCTATCCATGCTAACATATTACCCCCAACTCTGTTAACTTTTTGCCTATTAACTTTTTGTGTGACACCTTATCAAATGCCTTTTGGAAATCCAAGTATACTACATCTACTGGTTCCCCTTTATCTTCCTTACTAGTTAAATCCTCAAAAAGCTCTAATAAATTAGTCAAACAGGATTTCCCTTTGGTAAAACCATGTTGACTTGTTCTAATCAGACTTCACTTTTCTAAGTGCATTGTTAAGACTTCCTTAGAATAGATTCAAGCATTTTCCCAATGAATGATGTTAGGCTAATTGGCCTGAAGTTCCATGTTTTCTCTCTCCTCCCTCTCTTGAAAAGCAGTGTAACATTTGCCAACTTCCAATCTGATGGGACCATTTCTGAATCCAAGGAATTTTGAAAAATCATAGCCAGTGCATCCACGATATCTGCAGCTATCTCTTTTAGAACCCTAGGCTGTAGGCCATCAGGTCCCAGGATTTGTCAGATTTTAGTCCCTTAAGTTTCTGCAATACTTTTTCTCTGCTGATATTAATTTCCTTAATTTCCTCACTTTTTAGCCCCTAGGTTGCCATCTATTTCTGGTATAAAACTTGTGTCTTCTACTGTGAAGACAGACACAAAATATTTGTTCAATGCCTCTGCCATTTCCTCATTCTCCATGATAATTTCCCTTGTCTCTGCTTTTAAGGGACCAATGTTTACTTTAGCTACTCTTTAGTTTAGTTTAGAGATACAGCACTGAAACAGGCCCTTCGGCCCACCGAGTCTGTGCCGACCATCAACCACCCATTTATACTAATCCTACACGAATCCCATATTCCAATAACATCCCCCCTATATATTTCCCTACCACCTACCTGTACTAGGGGCAATTTATAATGGCCAATTAACCTACCAACCTGCAAGTCTTTGGCATGTGGGAGGAAACCGGAGCACCCGGAGGAAACCCACGCAGACACAGGGAGAACTTGCAAACTCCGCACAGGCAGTACCCAGAATCGAACCCGGGTCCCTGGAGCTGTGAGGCTGCAGTGCTAACCACTGCGCCACTGTGCCGCCCTTTTACTCTCCGCCCAATTTACTCTCTTCCTTTTTATATACCCATAAGAGCTCCTACAGTCTGTTTTTATATTACTGGCTAGTTTACTCTCATATTCTTTTTTTTTTTTCCTTTTTTATCAACTTTTTGGTGGCCCTTTACTGGTTTCTAAAACACTCCCAATCCTCAGACTTGCTACTTTTTTTCCCCCAATGTTGTAAACCTCTTCTTTTAAACTAACACTATCCTTAAGTTCCTGAGTCAGTCAGGATGGGTCTTTCGTGCTCAGTTTTTGTTTTTCAGTGGAATATATTCTTGTTGAACATTTTGAATTATTTGTTTAAAGGTTTCCCACTGTTCGTTTACCGCCATACCTTTTAGTCTATTTCCCAATTTACCTTAGCCAGTTCTCCCCTCGTAGCTACATATTTGGCTTTAAGTTTAAGATTCTTGTTTGTCATTGGAGTATGTCAGTTTCAAACTTGACATGGAATTCAATTAGAGTGAGCTGAGTGGATTGAATGCCTCTTACTATGACATTACTAATTAACCCTGCTTCATTACACTTATCTAAACATAGCTTTATCCCTAGTTGATTCCACAATGTATTGCTCCAAGAAACTGTCCCGAAAACATTGTACAAACTCATCTTCTAGATCACTCTTGCCAATTTAATTGTCCCTGTCTATATGAAGATTAAAGATCCCCCACAATTATTTGTTACAAGCTCCAATAATTTCTTGTTTAATGCTACCAATGATATAACTACTGTTAGGCCTATAAACTACTCCCACCAGTGTTTTCTGATTCTTGCTATTCCTTGTTTCCACCCATACTGATTGTATTTCATGATCTTCTGAGGCCAGGTCCTTTCTCACTAATGCCCTTATATTATCCTTTACTATCAGGAATATCCCTCTTCCTTTGCTATTCTGTCTGTCTTTCCAAAATATTGCATACCCTGGAATATTTAATTCCCAACCTTTATCACCTTGTAACCATGTCACTGTAATGGTGATTAGATCGCAATCATTTTCCTCTATTTTTGCAACTAGTTCATCTATCTTATTGCAGATGCCTAGCGCATTCAGGTAAAGAACTTTTAATTTCATTTTTTTTTTACTTCATTATTCACTGCTGTAGAATTTTTGTTATACTCTCTGTCCCTCCCTGACCCACCCTGCTTGTCTTTACCCACAATGCTACACTGTTCCGCTGCCTCGACCTTTCTGTTTGGATTTGTAAATCTCCCTGCACCCGAAGCCTCCTCCCCACGTTAGTTCACAATTTCTGGCCTTATCTGCTGGTGCGCTGTTAAGTTTGTATGCTCTTCCTTCCTGCCGCGCTGTCATTATCATTACCCTTATTGCCATCTTGCTGTCTTGCCTTCTCTCTCTTTAAATTGTAACATCTTCCCTCATTTGATCCCTCACTCCCATTATTTAATTTAAAGCCCTCTCTACAGCCCTAGTTATACGACTCGCCAGAACACTGGTCCCAGTACGGTTCAGGTGAAGACGGTCCCAATGGTGCAGCTCCCACTTTCCCCAGTGCTGGTGCCAGTGCCCCATGAATCGAAACCTATTTCTCCCACACCAATCTTTGAGCCACGCATTTAACTGTCTAATTTTATTTACTCTATACCAGTTTGCTCGTGGCTCAGGTAATAACCCAGAGATTATTACCTTTGAGGTTCTGCTTTTTAATTTAGCCCCCAGCTGCTCATACTCCCTATGTAGAACCTCTTTCCTTGATCTGTCTATGTCATTGGTACCCACATGGACCACGACAACTGGATCCTTCCCCCTCCCACTGCAAGTTCCTGTCCAGCCCTGAGCAGATGTCCCGAACCCTGGCACCGGGCAGGCAACACAGCCTTCTGGACTCTCACTCTTGGCTGCAGAGAACGGTGTCTATCTCCCCTCACTATACCATCTCCTATTACCACTAGATTCCTGTTTACTCCCCACACTTGAATGGCTTCCTGTACCACAGTGGCAAGATCAGTTCGCTCATCCACCCTGCAGCCCTCGCTGTCATCCATATAAGTTGAAAGAACCTCAAACCTGTTGGACAAATGAAAGGGCTGAGGCTCCTCCACTTCTACTTTCTTGATCCCTTACTTGCCTCACTCACAGATTCACACTCCTGTCCCTGACCACTGACCAAATCAGAAGACCCTATCCTAAGGGGTGTGATTGCCTTCTGGAACAAAGTGTCCGGGTAACGTTGCCCATCCCTGATGCACCCAGTGTTTGTGCCTCAGCCTCCAGCTCACTGACTGTGAGCCGAAGTTTCTCGAGCCACAGGCACTTGCTGTAAATGTGTTTGCTGTGGATCACACTGGCATCCACCAGCTCCCACATACTGCAGCTGCAACACATCACCTGCCCTGCCATCTTCATAATGTTAATTAATTTTTCTTAATTTATAATTAATAAACTCCATTACTTCTAAGCCCCACTACTGCTAGTAAACCTTACTACAACTGATAAAACCTTACTATTAAATTACTTGCATCTCTGAAGATTCTTATTCTTTCTATTTCAATTCATGTTATACTAACCCCAATTTAAATTCCTTAGTTTAGATAAGAGAAAATGCTCACCAACCAATAACTTACCTTCTTTGCTGGAACGTCGTGCGTTGAGTCCTATTTCCCACTCTGAACCAATTTTCCATGTGAACCAAATTCCCACCTTCATGCTCTGACTGCGTCTCAGTCAGGCGAAGTCTCCATTCTGTGTGCCCCTTACAATGTAGAGAAGCGAATAAAATGAAATTATGCATACAAGAATTAACTATAAATATACAGAAGTTATGCTGAGGCTTTAGTAGACCTCATTTGAAACACTATGCAATTCTGGTTGTCACGCTTCAAAAAAGACATATATGCATTGGAAAGGACACAGCAAAGAACAAGAAGATTGATCCTGTAAGTGTAAAGGGGATGAGCTATGAAGAGAGCGTAACCCCTACAATTTAGAGAGTAGTTCAAGGGGCAGCTTCATTGGGAAATATGAAGTATTAAATAGTGCAGACAAGCTGAATATTACTTTTGTCAGTCAGGCCAGTAGACCAGAGAGGCAAAAATTTAAATAAGTAAGTATATTTAAAATACAGCTAGGAAAATATTTCTTTGCTGAAATGGGTAATAAATGTGTGGAATGATCTATCAAGAAAGGTCAAGGAATCTAAGGCATGAGTCAAGTTTAAGATGCAGTTGAATGATTGATTAGCCAGTTGAACTGAAATACAGTAAGCTGAATGGCCTTTTGTTAATCTTGGCCTTTTTGTTTGCTCATACATTGTTTGTTTTATATTATTTCCTAATTTTCTACCCTCTCCTAATTGTTGATTCTTTCTGGGGTACAGTTCAATGGGCACCAACAGCGCTCTGGTGCCTCAGTTAAATAGCTGTTCTTCTGTGTGACCATAGAAAGTGAATGAGGGCAGGATATTCAACCATGGCAAGCACAACTGGTGAGCTGAATCCTGTTCACACTCTTTCCATCAGGAACTCTATCTGATTTATATTTTTTCCCCTCCTTTCAGTATCCCAGAGGTGCCGAGGCCAATTGCTGCATCTCTGCTTTCTTCCCTGCCTGAGATCAGCTAACTTAGAGGCTAAGGATCACATCTGGAACTCCAGATCACAGCTCATTCTACACCACATGATGCATCTCCCCCACTGAGCTGTCAGGCAACAGTGATGCTGAATACTTATTACACTATTCAATGTAAAAAGCAATTGCAATCCAACTCTGAACTTCTAAAGAAATAAAAGAAAAGTCTGAGTTTATTTGTATTAACTGAAAACTTGCATTATATGCCACATCTCCCAGAAATATATGAGCACTTCATATGCAAGAGATTCCCCCGAAGAGTAGTGAATGTCGTGTGGGCAAACGTAGCAGCCATTTTGTGCAGTGAGTTGAATCAACAATATATCTGTTTTCAGCAGGATTGTTTAAGGAAAGAATGTTGGTGAGGAAGTCAGTGAAGTCCCTGATCATCTTTAACTAATTCTATGAGATCTTTAGCATTCAGCTGAACCAACAGAACAGGCCATCACCATCTTTTTTTTTTTAATTCATTCATGAGATGTGGGCATCACTGGCCAGGCCAGCATTTATTGCCCATCCCTAATTGCCCTTGAGAAGGTGGTGGTGAGCTGCCTTCTTAAACCGCTGCAGTCCATTTGGGGTAGGTATACCCACAGTGCTGTTAGGAAGGGAGTTCCAGGATTTTGACCCAGTGACAGTGAAGGAACGGCGATATAGTTCCAAGTCAGGGTGGTGTGAGACTTGGAGGGGAACTTGCAGGTGATGGTGTTCCCATGTATTTGCTGCCCTTGTCCATCTAGTTGGTAGAGGTCGCGGGTTTGGAAGGTGCTGTCTAAGGATTGATTTAACATCTCTTCAAAGGATGACACCTCCAACATCTACACTAAAACTGATTGAGCGTTAATAAGATTTCTTTATCCTGCAGGTATTGGAGTAGGTGGCAAGACAGCTGATGGATTCAACATGGCTTGGGGAGTAAACCACTTGGGCCACTTCCTTCTCACTCAGCTTCTCTTGGATCGGCTGAAGCAGTGTGCCCCTAGCCGTATTGTTGTTGTCACTTCTGTACTCTACCGCTTTGGCAAAATAGATTTCAGTAACCTGAACCCTTCTGGTGAAAGCCTGATGCAGCAATTTCAGAACTACTGCTGCAGCAAATTATGCAACATACTTTTTGTGAGAGAGCTTGCCAATTGTCTGGAGGGAACTAATGTTACCTGCTATTCTGTTCATCCAGGTAAGCAGAGAATTATTTAACAGATATATTATACACACAATTCCTTTTTTTTCTATGTGACTCTAGAAATAGGAATAGGATAGATATTGTTGCATTGGGTAGGGGAATTGCTTTTTCTTCCACCACCACCCCCCCCCCCCCCAGTGTAAATAATTTTGAAACATCTAAAAGAGCAGTGCATTCAAAATGGTGCACTATGTATGTTATGACAAGTACAGGTCACTACAGCTGTTAACTTTCCTATCTTTTAAGGATAATTTCTAGTAGTTTAGAATAAACATGGACGAAAATCTCAAACACTTTGCACCACTCAGGGACATGTCTTATCAGTTAGCTGCAGAGTGGCTGCGTGGCTCCGCTCTTGCGGAGGTGAGAGACCTACTTTATTTTATTATTCATTAATGGGATATGGGTGTCGGGCTAGGCCAGCATTTATTGCCCATCCCTAATTGTCCTTGAGAAGGCAGTGGATGAGCTGCCTTCTTGAACTGCTGTAGTCCATGTGAGTGGTGTTAGGAAGGGAGTTCCATGATTTTGACCCAGCGACAGTGAAGGAATGGCGATATAGTTCCAAGTCAGAATGGTGTGTAGCTTTGAGGGGAACTTGCAGGTGGTGATCCCATGCATTTGCTGCCCTTGTCCTTCTAGTTGGTAGAGGTCACGGGTTTGGAAGGTGGTGTCTAAGGAGCCTTGGTGCGTTGCTGCAGTGCATCTTGTAGATGGTACACACTGCTGCCACTGTGCGTCAGTGGTGGAGGGAGTGAATGTTTGTGGATGGTGTGCCAATCAAGCGGGCTGCTTTGTCCTGGATGGTGTCGAGCTTCTTGAGTGTTGTTGGAGCTGCACCCCTCCAGGCAAGGGGAGAGTATTCCATCACACTCCTGACTTGTGCCTTGTAGATGGTGGACAGGCTTTGGGGAGTGAGGATTTGAGTTACTTGCCGCAGGATTCCTAGCCTCTGACCTGCTCTTGTTGCCACGGTATTTATATGGTTACTCCAGTTCAGTTTCTGGTCAATGGTAGCCCCTAGGATGTTGATAGTGGGGGATTCAGCAATCATAGTGCCATTGAATGTCATTGGGAGATGGTTAGATTCTCTCTCATTGGAGATGGTCATTGCCTGGCTCTTGTTTGGCACGCATGGTTCTTACCAGTTATCAGCCCAAGCCTGGATATCGTCCAGGTCTTGCTGCATTTCTACATGGACTGCTTCAGTATCTGAGGAGTTCCGAATGGTGCTGAACATTGTGCAATCATCAGCGAACATCCCCACTTCTGACCTTATGATTGAAGGAAGGTCATTGATGAAGCAGCTGAAGATGGTTGGGCCCAGGACACTACCCTGAGGAACTCCTACAGTGATGTCCTGGAGCTCAGATGATTGAGGTCCAACAACCGCAACCATCTTCCTTTGCGCGAGGTACGACTTCAACCAACGGAGTGTTTTCCCCCTGATTCCCATTGACCTCAGTTTTGCTATGGGTCGTTGATGCCATACTCAGTCAAATGCTGCCTTGATGTCAAGGGTGGTTACTCTTACCTCACCTCGAGTTCAGCTCTTTTGCCCATGTATGAACAAGGCTGTTGTAATGAGGTCAGGAGCTGAGTGGCCCTGGCGGAACCCAAACTGAGCGTCACTGAGCAGGTTATTGCTAAGTAAGTGCTGCTTGATGGCAGTGTTGATGACACCTTCCATTACTTTACTGATGATTGAGAGTAGACTGATGGGGCAGAAATTGGCTTGGTTGGACTTGTCCTGCTTTTTGTGTACAGGAGATACCTGGGCAATTTTCCACATTGCCAGGAAGATGCCAGTGTACTGGAACAGCTTGGCTAGGGGCACAGCAAATTCTGGAGCACAGGTCTTCAGTACTATTGTCGGAATATTGTCAAGACCCATAGCCTTTGCAGGGTCCAGTGCCTTCAGTCGTTTCTTGATATCATGCGGAGCGAATCGAATTGGCTATGGTTTAAAGAAAATCAGTTTTTCTAAGGGCAGATCAGCACTCACATTGTCAGGTCAAAGATGATTTGGAACAGCCTATCTCAAATATGGGGATATCATACAAAAACTTCATTTTCACCTTTTTTGTTTTGTCTGTTTTTAATTTTCAACTTAAATTATCTGTAAAACTGGGAAACTGAAAAAAATAAAGCAGAGATTTTGCTCGAAAAATATTGTAAGTATTAATTTTCTAGTAGAGCTGCTCATAGTCAGTGGATGATTATAGGTTTATTGATCTACAAACTGGACATCAAGTCAGGAGATTTCAGAAACTTGCTCCACAACTTGTAAAAAGCATAACAATTAAAAGAATCTGATTTTTCTACACATTCGTTAATTGACAAAATATCTTTGACAAAATCTGTGTCCAAAACCTTGTTTTTTCTTTCCCTTTTACAGGTGTTGTGAACACTGAGGCGTTCCGTTATATGAAATGCTGGCAGAAAGTGTTTTCTGTCCCTATTATTACCCTTTTCTTTCGAACCCCAGCTGATGGGGCTCAGACATCCATCTACTGTGCCGTGCAGGAAGGTATTGAGCGGTTCAGTGGCAGGTACTTTGCTGACTGCATGGTTCAGGAGGTTCTGCCTAATGCACGAGATGACGCAGTGGCCCGAAAACTCTGGGACATCAGTGAAAGGATGGTCGGACTCAGCAGCCATTAACTGGTGAACATAATTCCAAAAGTTCCGAAAAAGGATCACTGACCCGAAACGTTAACTCTGCTTCTCTTTCCACAGATGCTGCCAGACCTGCTGAGTGATTCCAGCATTTCTTGTTTTTGTTTCAGATTTCCAGCATCCGCAGTATTTTGCTTTTATTTTAGTGTGTAATTCCAAAAGTGACAGCTTATTTGTAAACACCTGTGACCATTCTTACCAATTTATGTGAAAACGTTCTTTGAACATTTGCATTTTTATAGGGTCTTACAAATTTCAGTTACAAACAAAAAGAACTGAAAGTAACAGTTAAAGGGGAAAATAAATCTTGAGTGGATAGCTTTTGTTCAAACTATTTTGAGTTTAAGGTAATCTCTTTGACATCCCTTTCCCTTTGAGATTAAAAACTACAACTGCAATGAAAGACCTTCTGCCAAACAAAATAGTCAATAAAGATTTAGACTAACTGTTCAATAAAGGGGTTCATATAAACCCAGTGGAAATTAATCACGTTCCTTTAACTCTTGATTCAATACAAGAATGTTGAGCCATTTTACTTTCTATTCCACCTCTCACTACAGTTTCACAGATGGAGATCAATAAGAGTATTGCAGCACTTTTACATAGATGAAATATATTTTCTGGTTAGGGTCCAGGATCAGTGTACATTAAAAGTTGTCGATTCTGACTTCTGAGAGATTGCTTGATCCAGAAAAGATGCAGATAGTTCTTTCCTCAACCATCTATTTCTCTCTCTTCTGAAGGTGCTGCAGTGTGATTCAGCAGGTGGTCCTTCAGTACATCATCAATGTAGCCATTCTTCTCTTGTAAGCATATGAATTAGTGCTAGCAGACTACTGAATCCAATTCAGTCCACATTCTGTAACCTCACATGCTTCTTTTCAGTAAGATTGCTGCATAATGACAAAGGCTAAAATGTCATTTTTGTTGTTTAATCCCCCTTGTCTCTCCAGTCCAGGGAGATTGTTGCCAAAGTGCTGCAGGCGAACTTAGTTCAGTACAGGATGTATGTGTATAGCACTTTTAAAATATCTAATGATTTAAAAAAAAAATCTTTCATGGTCTCTCCAATTTCCATTTCTTCACTTTCACTTTTTAAATCTCCCAATTCTGTGCTTTTTGTAGTTATTTTTGTTTAAATTTCTTTCACTCATTTTGGTTGCTTTGCATCTGCACTGTTACAATGTGGCTATAATCTGTTACTGTAGCTGCAAGGTATTGTGGTTGAAATAGTCATAGTGTCATTTATGGCACAGGAGGCAGTCCATTGAGTCCGTATGACACCATTGAATGGTCAGTCTCCATTCAGTAGTGCAACCTAAGAGAATTACCTTGGATGCTTGTTTTCTGACAGTGTGGACTGGTCCAGGCCAAGAAAAGCAAAATCAAGGTTGATAGGCAAAAACAAAAAGCAAAACTAAACTTGGACTACTAACACAAACTACCCATATATTTCTTCATGCTTCAGTCAATTTTTTCTAATATAGTTTATTCATGCTTTAATAAAAATGGTTGATAAATTGTAAATCATGTCTTCTAGCTAATATAAATTCTATGCACAGTTATTTTTATGTTGATGGAAATGATTGTGATGTCTTTATGAATCTAAATAGTTCAAAATTTTCTTTTCTGTAGGTACATCTTTGCAATAAGTTGCTGTGTGTTAAAATACTCCTAAAATGTTGCTTTGTAAAATAAATGTCTCATTTTGCTCTCGCCTATCCTGTGCTCTGTGGTTCAAATCTTTTCAGTCAGCTGTACTGGGACTTAAAACACGGATACTGTGCCAAACAGGAAAAGGAGCTGTTTGCTTTGCAACAATACTGCAGTATGCTGCTATTAAAATTTTCAGCTATTGGGTTTAACCCTAAATTTAAGGAATTCACTTTGAGGGTAATTGCTGGATTGAATTGATTTAATCCTAAAATTAGATGGTTAATATTCCAGCTTGGCTGAAAAAATGTGAGCAGCTGTTTAAAGCTATTGAGGGAATTTATACAGAGCACAAAATGATCAGGCTCAGGAAAAACACATTAAGGAGTGCAACACTGCACCAAAAGTTGCCTCAACAATCAGAGCAGTGATTTTTTAGCGCACGCGCAGTTGGATCGCTCTGATTGGAAGGGAGGACAATGGTGTCACAGATCCGGCCATTTAACTCGATATCGGAACCAAACACCAAGGAACACCGGTCCGTGCGGATCCTTATGCGTTGGTGCTTGTTTGAGAGGGAAGGCGGTTACTCGGGGCAACGGCCGCTGCGCGCTCCCGGACACAAGAAACAGCCCGGCAGCGCCGAGCGGGCCCATCCAGCAAGGCCGCCGTTTGGGCGAACTGGTGGTGGACAGGCTGGGGGGGGGGGGGGGGGGGGGATGTGGGTGGTCGTTAATACAAGCTGAGGAGCATCTGTCGCGAGGAGGGGCGATCAATGTGGGGGGGGGGGGGGCATACAGGGGTGGGGTTAGAGTCATTTAGTGACGGCACAGTAGGAAGCCTTTCGGCCCATCGAATCCATGGCGGCTCTCCACGGAACTATTCAGTCAGTCCCACTCCCTGGGTGGATCCCCGTAGCCCTGCAAGTCTATTTCTCTCAGGTGGCCATCCAAACTTCCTCTTGGAGTCATTGCTTCCACCACCATTGTGGGCAGAGAGTTCCAGGTCATTACCACGTGCTGCATAAAAAGTGCTTCCTCATATGCTCCTGCATCTTTTGCGCAAAACTTTGAATCTATGTCCCCTAGTCACTGTACTATTTGTCAATGGGGACAGATTTTTCCTGTTTAACTTATCTAATCCTGTCATAATCTTGTACACTTCTATTAAATCTCCCCTCAATCTCCTTTGTTCCAATGAGAACAAACCCAGCTTTTCCAAACTAAACTTGTAACTAAAATCCTCCATCCCTAGTGAATCTCCTCTGCACCCTCTCAAGAATCCTCACATCCTTCCGAAAGTGTGGTGACCGGAACTGGACGCAATACTCCAGTTGGGGCCTAACCAGAGCTTTATAAAAGTTTAGCATAACTTCCCTGCTTTTGTGCTCAATGTCTCTACAAAGCCCAAGATCCCATATGCTTTACTAACCACTCTCTCAGTATGTTCTGCCATCTTCAAAGATCTATGCACATGGACCTCTAGGCCCCTCTGTTCCTGCACACTCTTTAGAACTGTGCCATTAAATGTACATTGCCTTTCCCTGTTGCTTCTGCCAAAATGCATCACCTTACACTTGTCGGTATTAAATTCCATCTGCCACCTCTCTCCCCATTCTGCTTGCCTGTTGATGTCAATTAGAATTTATTATTTATTTAATTATTTGAATTAGACGATCAGCCATGGTCATTTTTGAATGGCGGCGCAGGCCTGAAGGGCCGAATGGCCTAGTCCTGCGCCTATTTTCTATGTTTCTGTGATCTGTTCATATCATCCTCGCTGTTTGCCACACCTCCAAGTTTGGTGTCGTCAGCAAATTTTTAAATTCTCCTCTATTCCAATATCCAAGTCACTTATATGAGGGGTGAGGGGAGATCAATGTCGGGAGGCTGCCTATAAGGCAGTAATACAGGTAGAGAGAACAGTCATAAATACGAACATGCAAGGGAGTAATGATGCTGACAGGGCAGGAACATATAATTGTATGAATCAATTTTAGGAACACATAGTCTGTGCTATCCAATTAAAGGCAGTGATTTGGACTCTCATGATGGTAATTGTATATGATTTTGAATATTCTACTTGTTGAACATTTACTATTTAATTTCTTTCCCCTCCATCGGCAATGGAGGAAGATACAAGACAGCACGTGAGAAATGACTGGGCAGCTCTGCCAAAATAAAACTCACTATAACCCAAGTGTATCATGTTAAATATCAAAAGGACAAATGACATAACAGGGAAATTGCTGATCTTGAGAATTCTGGTGTGTATGACATATATGTGAGTTATTTAATGGAAGTTTTCTCTCTGTTGCTGACTGAACTACTTAATTTATGTGCTTTATTATTTTTCTGATTATTGCCATTGATGAATTATTTACTGGAATGTTAATTTTCACTGACTGCCATGTAACATCCAGCGCAGACATGATGGGCCAAGTGGCCTCTTTCTGCACTGTAAACTTTCTATGATTCTAACTTATAAGCAATGTAGCAGCTGGAACTTCCAGTCCTCCCATTACACTGACTCAGCTGTCAATTTCAGGTCAGTTCTCAGCGTCAAGAATTAGTCAACTGGTCATGCCAATGTTATTAGATTAATGCCAATGTAAGCCCATCAGCAAATTACTTCAGGCTATTTTAGCAGTTCCAGCTGCAGAGTGTGAGCATTGCAAGGAGGGTTCCAAGGTTAAATCTCAGTCTTGGATCAGCAGATCTTTACAAGAAAGACAATTCTTATTGGTCAGTTGAGGTTAAAGTTGCTGTTTTCATTGAAATCTATGGGATCAATCATCCCATTTTGACCAAGAATGCAATATAGGGATGTGAGGGCTAACTTGAGTATCTCTGTCTTCCTAGCAACTAAATGAGGTTGATCCAGACCCTTTGCAACTTTGTCATATTTGGCACTCAATTGAACCTCCGACCATGTATCTACTTCCACTTTTAACACTTCCAGCTCTGTCTCTGCCTTAACTCACCTGTTGCTGAAACACTCATCTATGCCTTTTCTTACCTCTAGACTTGACGATTCTAATGCTCTCCTGGCCGACTAACCATCTTCCACCCTACGGCCCATTACCCCGTGTTTGCTGACCTACATTGCCTCCCAGTCTGGCCGCGTCTCAATTTTAAAATTCACATCCTTGTTTTCAAATTCCTCCATGGCCTACTATCTCTGTAGCCTCCTCCAGCCCTACAAGTCTTCGAGATCTCTGCACTCCACCAGTTTGGGCCTCTCGTTCATCCTTTATTTTGATCGCTGCACAATTGGCAGATGTGCCATCAGCAGCCTATGCTGGAAGATCTGGAATTCCCTCCCGAAATCTCTCCACCGCTCTATGCCTTTCTCCTCATTTAAGACTCTGCTTAAAACCTGCCTCTTTGGCCAAGCTTTTGGTCATCCGTCCTAATATCTCCTTATGTCTTTGGTATCTTTGGCGGCACAGTGGCGCAGTGGTTAGCACTGCAGCCTCACAGCTCCAGGGACCCAGGTTCAATTCTGTGTACTGCCTGTGTGGAGTTTGCAAGATCTCCCTGTGACCGCGTGGGTTTTCGCCGGGTGCTCCAGTTTCCTCCCACTGCCAAAGACTTGCAGGTGATAGGTAAATTGGCTGTTGTAAATTGTCCCTAGTGTAGGTAGGTGGTAGGGAATATGGGATCACTGTAGGGTTAGTATAAAAATGGGTGGTTGTTGGTCGGCACAGACTCGGTGGGCCGAAGGGCCTGTTTCAGTGCTGTATCTCTAAATAAAATAAAAACGTTCCTGTGAGGCAGCTTGGAAACATTTTACTACATTGAAGGTGCTATATAAATATAAGTTGTTGCTGGGGAGAATAGCAGAAAATAGGTGAATTCTTCAGGAAATAATTTACTATGCATTGCATGGAGGCAAATAAAAACTTGATGTGTCGTCATAGTCTACAGTATAAACATGTCTACATTCCCTGTTCCTGTTTAATTTTTTTTCACCCACTCCTTCTCCCATTAGGTAGACAATAATAGGATTATGAGGGAGGTCTCCTGTGCATATAGCAAACAACTACTGGAGGAATTGAACAGCCAGTGTAAAACCAATAACTTCTGCAATGCCTGCCTGGTTAGCAAGAGGAAAGCGTACACAAGGCTGCCAACAGCAAGTACTTCAGGACCTATTTACTGAGGAAGGAGCCACTTCCAGTTAGGAAGCAGTGGTGGAACCCAGCAAGGAAAATCAAATACTATAGTAATTACATGACCAAAATTGCTTCTCAGAATTTTAATCCCTTTGTCTTCTCCATCCCTTTCCCTGCTCTTACACTAACAGCCTCTTATTTGTTTTTTCTCCCACTTTTAGGAAGGACATTACGATTTGGTGTCCATTAGTTGTCAGAGTGTGTTTCATCCATTGACTTTTATGATGTCCAAATTGATAGCCAGTATAGTGATAGTAATAAAAATACTTCATAATCAAAACAAAATTCCAAACTTGCTGTGATGCCTCAAAACTGATACCCGTGACTACCAAAAAGAGGGATGTAGTAAACAGTTGCAAGTAAGCGTGAAATCATTGAGAGTGCATGTTATAAGTTTAATATTCAAGAGACACATGCCTACATGCAGCAATGTATTTAGGTCACATAATTGGTGCTCCATGCAGTGGTAACATGCAGGTTTTATTTCCCCCTCCCAACATATGCTGCAAAATGGCCAGACACTTTCAAACAGGGTAAGAGGGAACATTAGACAGTATTCCCCTGTTCTTGTACGACTCTCCTACATTTTACAGAGGCATGTGTGCTGATTGGCCACCCTTGTAGCCAGTTAGTGTGGCCTGAGGAGAGCATTGAAGAAAAATGGCTTGCCCGCAAATAAAACGGCTCAACTATGTGTTTTGTTTTGCATTTTGAAAAAGTTATTAATGCAGTATAGCAACTCTACCAGTTACAGAATGTAATTATTTTAAACTTTAAATGTGAGTAGTATTTCAACTTAGGGAATCTATTCTCTCTTAATTTTAAGGCTGCATTTGCTGACAACACAACCACTAGGTGGCGCAGCACATACACATGCACAAATGCAGGCCCTTCCACTGGAACGTCAGTGTCTGCGACGTTCAGGCAGCTGCCAGGATTAAAGATGGTGCTGCTCAATTTATCACTGGAAATGCTCATGGCTAGATTGTTCTAGCAAAGTAACCTGACATTAGGTTGGATGGAAGCCCAGTAATAATATACTATGTAGTTCTTGGATACTAGCTGTAATCCTCAGATCCATTTAATATTCCAGTAATCCTATTAAATACAAAAGGAATTTTCTGATTGAATTTCCATTGGAAGATAGTGAATTGGCACCCTGATCGATGGAAAAGAAAATTGGACAGAGTATAAAATGTGCTGCCAATTCATTATTATGATACGTTTATATGACTGACCAGGACTGATTTCATCCGAACGCAGCTCTCCCGTCTCGGCAACTCGCTTTCTCCCCCTCCTCCCTACTGGCCACTACCCACCACCCAGCCGCTCGCTCCAGACCTTGTTGCTACCCACCCCCCCCCCCCCAGCTGCTAGCTATAGGCTGTGCCACTTCCCTCCTCTGGGCCACTCGCTCCCACGTTTGATCGTTCTCCACGCACTGCCGGAAGAAGCAAGGTGGGCCATGAGGAGTGATGGGGTGATGTAGGAGTGAGTGGCCAAGTGGAGGGAAGTGGCGCAGCCTACAGCTTGTGGCTGGAGAGCAGGGTGACATGAAACGAGGAACAATCGGCCAGGGGATTGTGGGGGAACAGCAAGGTCTGGAGCGAGCAGCTGAGGGAAGGAAGCATCAAGGCCTAGAGTGAGTTGCCGAGGGGGGACAGCCTCAAAGTATCCCATTCAGCCGCTTCCTCCAGCCGGGGGGGCGGGATACCCAACGACACGATTTTGCACATGTGCAAAGATGGACCAGGCGCAGACATGCGATGACGTTGGCGCTGTGCGATGACATCATCGAGCTCATGCGCTACTTAGTCCTGGCAAGATGTAGCTGCGCAGCAAGGTGCACTCTGATGATGTCAACAGGCCGCTGCATTGTCAGGAGTCACTTCGTTATTTTAATATAAAATGGAGGGATAAATGTGCTTCTTGAACCTCTTGCACTGGTAAAAATACCATGCGTCTTTTTGATTTCCAGCTGTGTGGAAAGCTTTTTCTTGGTTTGAAAAGTCACAAGTTTCACCTTAAAAATTCCACACTGGCAAGAAGGGTCAAATATGTGGGAAGGCCTTCTTGGCTTTGTATGTCATTCACAATCATGAGTGTTCACTCCAGTTAGTGATCGTGGGATCTATGTATGGGGTCAGTATATTTATATCAGAAATGTTCTTTTTGACTCTATGTGCAGCTAATTTTTTTTTCTTTTCTAATTTAAAAGGTAATGTGCAGAGTTAACTTGATCTGAGATTTGAGCAATTTAGAATGGAAACTGTAGATATGTCAGAAACAAAAACCAAAAGTGCTGGAAATACTCAGCAGGTCAGGCAGCATCTGTGGTGAGAGAAGCAGAGTTAACGTTTCAGGTCAGTGACCTTTCATCAGATGTGTCAGTTCAGTTTAGTGTATCTTAGTCCCAAATGTAAATATGCTTATATACTGTTAATTCTTAAATCAGAAAATAAAATTGACCACAGCTGACTTTTTTTTTAAACAAAAAGCTTGGGTGGGGTTGTGGGGGAAAGGCAGTGGAGTGGGGAAATGGTTCAACTTCCAGGTCTTCGTTTAGACTTTTATTTACTAAAGGACACTACTGTTGGAATGTTCTGCTTTTTAACCTCTACTAATAATATTTGGAAATGGATAAAAGTACTGTAAAATTCTGTCTTGGTTATGAGTGAAATGTTTGAGATGAGGAATATTCTATTTTTAAAATTTTGCCTATGCTTTTTTGAATTTCTCAGCTGATCCAAAGCACCTGTACTCTATTCGTGGAAGGTGCTTACATTCCAACTCAAGATTCCAGAAACACGTGAAAAGACATCCATCTCCTCACATCATTCCTCGTAAAGCTCGGAAATACATATGATGAGTAAGTGCATGTGTTGAACCAAGTCTTTTTGCACAGACTTGTCAAACCATGCTTGTACTTGGTTTTTAACAGAAATAATCGGGTGGTGCAGATGACAGATATGTAGGTCACAACTCGAGCTCAGGCTTTGTGAGGAGCCTCAATGGCTTCCATTACATTTATAAGCCCAGATACTGCAGGTCAGGGACCTCCCATTATCCTAGCTTGGAAAACACTTGGCAAGTAGTGAGGTGGTGCTGATTTGTATGGATACCCTTAAAGGTGTAGTGATCACAAGATAGATTCAAAGAAAGAACGCACATTTGAATTAATCTTTTGAGCAATCCCACTATCTTCTCATGATAACATCTAGTTGTTTCATAAATGAGTCCAATGACTTAGTTTCAATCACCCTTCCTGCCAAGCTATTCCAGCTGATGAACTTCATAACATCTTGAACACATTAGAGTAATTCTGAATGCGGTCACTTGCCATTTTCTGCCTCTGCTCCTGATGGCTAGGGATGATTCCATTAGCAATGGGAATGCTACTGATATCTTATCTAAGTCCTCATTCTTCAGATGTGTGCAGCAGAGTTCATGTGTTCAAGGGCTATTCAACTATGGGCAGACATCATAAGGAATCCTAGTTCTGCCCTTACCCAATGAACATATGAATATATGTGCCAACATGAGGTCATTGAATAATGATCAGGAGTGTGAACCCTGGCTGATTCTACAGAAATACTAGCTGGTATGTAAGAACTCAAAAGTATGCACAGTGTTAATAGCATGGCTATCTATCTGTATTGTTAGGAGAAACCAAATTCTACAATTAATAACTAAGAAAATAAAACTGAAAAAGGGGTTGGCACTTGTAGTGTGGTAACCAAGTCAAAGTGTCATTGTACGTGATGGGACATGTTTTTTTCTCTTTTCACCCTCCTCTGTTTTTTTGCAAAAGAAAATGTGACCAGAGCTTTTATGATCGGCAAGGTGTAGAACAGCACGCGTCTGTCAGACATCGTGGGATCAAACTATCTCACTGCGACGCCTATGATAAAAGTTACAACTGGAAGAAGGATTATCGGGAACGTTTTGTATCTCACTCAGTAACTGACTCTTATCGTTGCAATACATATGTCCCTCAGAACTTGCACTTAAATTGATTAGTACATTAAATGTATGAAATAAGTGTATTGTTTCAGAAGCAACTCTTGCAGAGGCATTTTAGTTCCCACTGTGTTGGGGTATTCTGATAGGGAGCATTTCCTGACAAAGCAGGTCATGCGCAGAACGATCGCTGATGTCATCAGTGCATCCGAACATTTGCCAGCTTGGCAATATGAATCTGTGCACGTGCACACTGACATCACCGTACAATGATGCCAGATGTAATCATAGAACGTTTACGCAAAGAAAGAGGCCACTTGGCTTTATTTTTTTAATCAGTATGCCGTGTGGACCCTTATCGAAAGCCTTGCTAAAATCCATGTAGACAATATCAACTGCACTACCCTCATCTACCTTATTACTTCTTCAAAAAATTTGATCAAGTTGGTCAGACAAGATCTTCCCTTAACAAAATAAAAACAAGACATGCTGGAACCACTCAGCAGGTCTGGCAGCATCTGTGGAAAGAGAAGCAGAGTTAGCGTTTCGGGTCAGTGACCCTTCTTCGGAACTGACCCGAAACGTTAACTCTGCTTCTCTTTCCACAGATGCTGCCAGACCTGCTGAGTGGTTCCAGCATTTCTTGTTTTTATTTCAGATTTCCAGCATCCGCAGTATTTTGCTTTTATCTTCCCTTAACAAATCCATGCTGACCGTCCGTGATTAATCCGTGCCTTTCTAAGTGACAGTTTATCCTGTCTCTCAGAATTGATTCCAATAATTTGTCCACTACTGAGGTTAGACTGACTGGCCTGTAATTATTCAGTCTATCTCTCGTTCCCTTTTTAAACAGAAAGAAGTGCAACGTTAGCAGTCCTCCAATCTTCCAGCACCACACCTGTATCCAGTGAGGACTGGAAAATGATGGTCAGCCCTTCTGCTATTTCCTCTCTTGCTTCTTTTAACAGCCTGGGGTACATTTCATCTGGCCCTGGTGATTTATCAACTTTCAAGGATGCTAATCCCATTAATACTTCCTCTCTCCCAATGTTGATCACATCCAATACTTCACACCCCTCTTTCTTAACTACAATATCTGCATCATCCCACTCTTTTGTGAAGACAGATGCAAAGTATTCATTAAGAACAATACCAACATCTTCCTGCCCCTACACATAGGTTACCTTTTTGGTCTTTTATGGGCCCTACTCTCTCCTTAGTTATCCTCGTGCTCTTAATGTGTTGATAAAACATCTTTGGGTTCACCTTGATTTTGGTTGCCAATATTCTTTCATGCTCTCTCTTAGTTTTCCTAATTTCCTTTTTCCTTTTTGATTTCACCCCTCTATTTTCTATACTGCTCGCGGCTTTCGAGAGTTTTCGGTGTCAGATATAAGCTTTCCTTTTCTGCCTTATCTTACCCTCTAAGCTCCTTGGCATACATGGGGCTCTAGATTTGGCCATCCCACCCTTTTTCTTTGTGGGAACATGTTTACTCTGAACCCCTTGAATCTCTCCTATGAATGCCTCCCACTAAAAGCCTGCTACCCAACCCGAACCCAATGGGACCCAACAACATGTGTTGGGTTCGAGTTGGGTCGGTCCCTCATCCGGGTCCTGCGTTCGTGCTTGGATTGGGTCGGGCTGGGTCCAGGTCAAGCTGGACACTCACAGTTAGTGCTGGTAAGTATTGAAATTAAAAACTTACCTGAGCTGGGACGAAACTGAGTCTGCACAGTGAGTGAGTGACGTCATTATGATGTCATCACGCATGCACTGCAGCTTCCTGCAGTATCAGTGTCAGGAAGGTAAATAAAAGGATGGTGGGATTGGGCTCAGGGCAAAATCGGAGGGATTCGGGCTGGATCGGGCTCGGGTCAGGTTCTTTTTCCTGACCTGAGCAGGCTTTTACCTTCCACTGCTCCGACATTGATTTACCTTCAAGTAGCTGTTTCCAGTCCACTTTTGCTCAATCACTCTTCAGTTTAGTAAAATTGACCTTTCCCCAATTGAGAACTCTAACTCCTGTTCTAGCTCTCTCCTTTTCCATAATTATGTTAAAACTGACTGAATTATGATTACTATACCAAAATGCTCTCCCACTGCCACTCCTTCTACCTGCCCATCTTCATTTGCTAACATTAAGTCTAAAACTGCCTCCTCTCTTGTTGGACTTGCTACATACTGGGCAAAAAAGTTCTGAATGCATCTCAAGAATTCTGCTCCCTCAATTCCTTTCACACTAAAACTATCCCAGTTAATATTAGGGTAGTTAAAATCCCCTACTGTTAATGCCCTATTGTTCTTGCACTTCTCAGAGATTTGCCAACATATCTGCTTTTCTATCACCCTCTCACTGTTGGTGGTCTATAGTATACTCCCAGCAGTGTGATTGCACATTTTTTGTTCCTTAGCTCGATCCATATGGCCTCATTTGATGAATCTCCCGAAATATCATCCTTCCTCTCAGCTGTAATTGTTCCTTTGACCAAAATTGCCATTCCCCCTCCTTTCTTATCCCACTCCCTTTCACATCTGAAAATCCTGTTACCAGGAACGTTGAGCTGCCATTCCTGTCCCTCCTTAAGCCATGTTTTTGTAACCCAGCCTTTTGTAATAGCTATGATATCATACTGCCACATTTCTGTGTGTGCCCTCAGATCATCTGCTTTATTGACAATACACCTTGCATTGACGGAGATACCCTTGAGCAGAGCCAAACTTTTTTAAATTTTCTAACCTTTGTTCCCTCTGTCTTCCAGAACTCATCCATTAATTTTCTGCCTTCCATTTTCATTCCTGATTTTGTCCCAACTGAGTCTACCCTCAGGTCCCCATCCCCCTGCCAAACTAGTTTAAACCTCCCCAACAGCACTACCAAAAACATCCCACAAGGAACTCAGTCCCGGCTCTATTCAGGTGCAACCCACCCGGCCTGTTCAGGTTCCATCCCCCCAGAGCCAGTCCCAATGTCCCAAGAATCTAAAACCCTCCCTCCGATACCATCTTTCCAGCCACGCATTTATCAGTCTTATCCTTCTATTTCTATACTCACGCGCATGGCACTGGGAGTAATCCGGAGATTACTACTTTTGAGGTCCTGCTTGCTATTTTCTCACCTAGCTCCCTAAATTCTGACTGCAGGACCACATTCCTCTTTCTACCTATGGTGTTGGTTCCATAGTGGACCACGACCGCTGGCTGTTCACCTTCCCCCTTCAGGATGCTTTGCAGCCACTCAGTGACATTCATGACCCTGGCACCAGGGAGGCAACACACATTCCTGGATTCACATCTGCGGTCACAGAAACACCTGTCTATTCCCCTGACTATTGAATCACCTATCACTATGGCTCTTCCAGTCTTCCCTGTGCAGCTGAGCCACGTGTGGTGCCATGGCCTTGGTTCTGGCTGCATTCCCCAGATGAACCATCACTCTCATCAGTATTCAAAACTGAATACCTGTTGGAGACGGAGATGCACTCAGGGGTCTCCTGCACTACCCGCCTGTTTCTTTCTGACTGCCTGGTGGTCACCCATTCCCTCTCTTCCTGCATATTCTTAAGCTGTGGGGTGACCACATCTATAAATGTTCTCATCCTCATGAATGCACCACAGTGTTACCAGCTGCCTCTCAAGTTCCAAAACCCGGAGCTTAAGCTGCTGCAAGTAATGACACTTCCTGCACAAATCATTCTCCAGGATATGGGAAGCATCCTGGAGTCCCCACATAGCACAGGAGATGCACTCTCGAGGTTGAAGAAACCCTGCCATTGCTTTATTTATTAGTTGACCCTTTGCTACTGCTAAAAAAGAAACCTTCCAATACTACAACACCTTAGGACTATTAATAAAACATTGCCACAAGGCGAGCCGCCCTAAACAGTGTTCAAATCACACGCAGCTTCCACAGTGCGGACTGCGACACCGACCACTCCCTGGTGTGCAGCAAGGTTAGACTCAGACCAAAGAAGCTGCATCATTCCAAGCAGAAGGGCCACCCGAGCATCAACACGAGCAGAATTTCTCACCCACAGCTGTTACAAAAATTTCTAAATTCACTTGTAACAGCCCTTCAAAATACTCCCACAGGGGATGCTGAGACCAAGTGGGCCCACATCAGAGATGCCATCTATGAGTCAGCTTTGACCACCTACGGCAAAAGTGCGAAGAGAAATGCAGACTGGTTTCAATCTCATAATGAAGAGCTGGAACCTGTCATAGCCGCTAAGTGCATTGCACTGTTGAACTACAAGAAAGTCCCCAGCGATTTAACATCCGCAGCACTTAAAGCACCCAGAAGCACTGCACAAAGAACAGCCCGGCGCTGCGCAAACGACTACTGGCAACACCTATGCAGTCATATTCAGCTGGCCTCAGAAACCGGAAACATCAGAGGAATGTATGATGGCATTAAGAGAGCTCTTGGGCCAACCATCAAGAAGATCGCCCCCCTCAAATCTAAATCAGGGGACATAATCACTGACCAATGCAAACAAATGGACCGCTGGGTTGAGCACTACCTAGAACTGTACTCCAGGGAGAATGTTGTCACTGAGACTGCCCTCAATGCAGCCATGACTCTACCAGTCATGGATGAGCTGGACATACAGCCAACCAAATCGGAACTCAGTGATGCCATTGATTCTCTAGCCAGCGGAAAAGCCCCTGTGAAGGACAGCATTACCCCAGAAATAATCAAGAGTGCCAAGCCTGCTATACTCTCAGCACTACATGAACTGCTATGCCTGTGCTGGGACGAGGGAGCAGTACCCCAGGACGTGCACGATACCAATATCATCACCCTCTATAAAAACAAAGGTGACCGCGGTGACTGCAACAACTACCGTGGAATCTCCCTGCTCAGCATAGCGGGGAAAGTCTTTGCTCGAGTCGCTCTAAACAGGCTCCAGAAGCTGGCCGAGCGCGTCTACCCTGAGGCACAGTGTGGCTTTCGTGCAGAGAGATCGACCATTGACATGCTGTTCTCCCTTCGTCAGATACAGGAGAAATGGCGTGAACAACAGATGCCCCTCTACATTGCTTTCATTGATCTCACCAAAGCCTTTGACCTCGTCAGCAGACGTGGTCTCCTCAGACTACTAGAAAAGATTGGATGCCCACCAAAGCTACTAAGTATCATCACCTCATTCCATGACAATATGAAAGGCACAATTCAACATGGTGGCTCCTCATCAGAGCCCTTTCCTATCCTGAGTGGTGTGAAACAGGGCTGTGTTCTCGCACCCACACTTTTTGGGATTTTCTTCTCCCTGCTGCTTTCACATGCGTTCAAGTCCTCTGAAGAAGGAATTTTCCTCCACACAAGATCAGGGGGCTGGTTGTTCAACCTTGCCCGTCTAAGAGCGAAGTCCAAAGTACGGAAAGTCCTCATTAGGGAACTCCTCTTTGCTGACGATGCTGCTTTAACATCTCACGCTGAAGAGTGCCTGCAGAGTCTCATCGACAGATTTGCGGCTGCCTGCAATGAATTTGGCCTAACCATCAGCCTCAAGAAAACGAACATCATGGGGCAGGACGTCAGAAATGCTCCATCCATCAAAATTGGCGACCACGCTCTGGAAGTGGTTCAAGAGTTCACCTACCTAGGCTCAACTATCACCAGTAACCTGTCTCTAGATGCAGAAATCAACAAGCGCATGGGAAAGGCTTCCACTGCTATGTCCAGACTGGCCAAGAGAGTGTGGGAAAATGGCGCACTGACACGGAACACAAAAGTCCGAGTGTATCAGGCCTGTGTCCTCAGTACCTTGCTCTCTGGCAGCGAGGCCTGGACAACGGATGTCAGCCAAGAGCGACGTCTCAATTCATTCCATCTTCGCTGCCTCCGGAGAATACTTGGCATCAGGTGGCAGGACCGTATCTCCAACACAGAAGTCCTCAAGGCGGCCAACATCCCCAGCTTATACACACTACTGAGTCAGCGGCGCTTGAGATGGCTTGGCCATGTGAGCCGCATGGAAGATGGCAGGATCCCCAAAGACACATTGTACAGCGAGCTCGCCACTGGTATCAGACCCACCGGCCGTCCATATCTCCGCTTTAAAGACGTCTGCAAACGCGACATGAAGTCCTGTGACATTGATCACAAGTCATGGGAGTCAGTTGCCAGCGTTCGCCAGAGCTGGCGGGCAGCCATAAAGACGGGGCTAAAGTGTGGCGAGTCGAAGAGACTTAGTAGTTGGCAGGAAAAAAGACAGAGGCGCAAGGGGAGAGCCAACTGTGTAACAGCCCCGACAAACAAATTTCTCTGCAGCACCTGTGGAAGAGCCTGTCACTCTAAAATTGGCCTTTATAGCCACTCCAGGCGCTGCTTCACAAACCACTCACCACCTCTAGGCGCTTATCCATTGTCTCTCGAGATAAGGAGGCCAAAGAAGAGTCCTGATAAATCCTAATAATACAGTTCACTAGTTAAAATAAACCTTACTCAAAAAAGATAATACTCACCAGCTACTCACATGTACCTTATTATTAATACTTAATTTTTTTATTTGTTTTTAGTCCGCCAGTTATTGAGATGCTGTAACCCAGTGTCATAAGCGTTTTTTAAACTAGGAGGTCTGTGTCCCTTTCTGACTGAAAAAAACTCTATGAACAATAACTGCAGAGGTTTAGTGTTTGAAGAGTCCAGGCTGCAGGGCAATTTGTATCCAAGCAACCTGATAGTTTTATGACAGTCTTCTGACGCCTATTGAGAAGGTTTGCGGTTCTATTGTGGCAGTGAAAGAAGAAACCAGGGGGCTGTGAGCAGCTGAAAGAGTTATTGCTGGAAACTGACCAGGAATACAGCCCAGAAAAGTCTCTTGAAAAATAATTCCTGTATCAAAGAGGAAGAGACCCAGAGAACGAAGGAGTTGCTACGCTCTGTGGAGAGACACTGTTTTGGAGAAAGAAAGCCTATGTTTCAGGTGGGGCGGGTTGCTATTGCCTCCATTCAAGAATTTAGTGTCTGAAGAGTGAGTTCTGTTATTGCTGTGCTCTGTGGAGAAGGCTCCTTTGCTGAGAGTAAGTTCTGTTGACTTTTGTGTTTTTCGAAGTTCCTGAACTCTCAAGAAGGTTTCTACTGTTAGACTCCTACTTTAACATTTAAATAGACCTGTTTCTGAAAGATCTATGTGATGCTTGCTGCAGATGAATTGCCTTGAACGCCTACCTATCGCAGACTGTTCATTAATTTCACCTGGAGACTTTGAGTGGCATCTGACTATTTGACACTGGGACACCTCACTGATCTGGAAGCAACCCACCAGGAATTACAATCCAGTTATTTTATTATCCCGAAGAAACTGTCATTAAATCACGACCATTTTTCCTGGTTAACCGTTGGTAATTGAGTATATGTGTGTGCTTGAGGGTTAGAAAGATTAGGGAGTGATAAAATCTTTTCATGCATAAACATTCATCTCATTATTGTTTAAAACTTGGTTTATTAATAAATAGTTAATTTTTTTGTTATTTAAAGAAACCTGGTTTGGCGTGCTTTATTCTGGGGAAAAATAAAGTGATCAATTTGGCTATTTTTCCAGTAGGTGGGAAACTTTACTAATATGCTGTGACCTGTGAAGTAGTGGGACTGAATTAACAATGCTTTACTCATGCCTCGATCATAACACCAGTTATTTACAGATACTCCCTAACAGCCTCCAGCTTTCTGTGATGTCACTGTTCACTTTTTTTTTTCAAACTCAGGGGTGCCTGGATTCCCGTCCACCGCTCTCCTTGAAGTTAAGTGCTGTAGTCTGCGATCCTCGTGCTTTATTTAACTGCTCCCCGCTCAGTGTTCCCCCCGCAGGTCTGCTGCTCTCCCGGAAGGTAAGTGCCGTAGGCCACGATCCTCAGGCTTTATTTAACTGCTCCCCACTCCATATTCCTCCCACAGGTCCGCTGCTCTCCTGTCTGATCATTCCCCACCCCCCCAATAGCATCCCACTTCGGCTGCTCGCTTCCCGTTGGCCTCACTTCTTCCCCCACCACCATCCCCCCAATCGCTCTGCACTGTGCCACCCAGAGAACCAACTGGGAATGAGTCACCGAGCGTGGAGCAAGCAACCGAGGGGTGACGGGACGACGCTGGGTATGAGCCGCCGAGAGAGGGGAAGTGGTGAGGCTGTGTGGGGGGGGTGGCAGTGATTAGGGTGGGAGCAGAAGCAGGAAGTGAGCAGCTGAAGGGAGGCAGCGGCAAGGTGGGAGCGAGTGGCTGACCGAGGCAGGGAGCGAGCAGACAGGTGCAGGAGGGAACGGCAAAGAGAACGGCGATGGCAGGAAGGAGCGGGATACTGTTGTGCGTGGTAAAAACGTTATTTGTCATAGTCCCCCTGCATCTTTTGCCCAAAATTTCAATCTGTGTCCCCTAGTCCTTGTACCATGTGTTAATGGGAGCACGTTTTCCTTGCCTAACTTAATGTTGTACATTTCTATTATATACATACTGTGGACAAGAAATGTATGCAGCCAATAACCTCAATGTCAGAATTTCACCTTACTAGATATAATGGACTAGATATACTGAGCAAAATGTTTTCAGTGAACTGCTTTAAACAGGACATTTTATTTTTTAAAAACTGGTACTGATGGTGATTGCAGCCATTGAGGGAGCTTGGGTGTAATTCGTTTTTTGTGACAAATTGAGCAGCACCACTTTTATTTCTGGCAGTTGCCTGAGACGCTGCAGACAGTGACGTTTCAGTCGATGAGGCTGCATTTGCGCATGTGTCAGTACTGTGCCACTTGGTGGTTGCATTTGTCAGCAAATGCAGCCATTCTGTTACAGTTTACATGCAAATCTTAAAATGAGAATGCAAATTGATTTGAAAAGACTTGTATTTTAACATTGATAAAATTTTTGAATCATTAAAATCATTATGCATTCATCTGGTATAGTGAATATCTCAATACTTTCTCATTTTGGTGTGGTCCTGGTGCAGAAGTATTGGCCTGATGCCACTTTCCTGGGCTCTTCAGTGCCAGTCTTCTGCTCTCAGGCTGCCTGCATTTACTACAGTACAGTATCTGTCGATCTGGCCCAACACTAATAATAGGCCAATGAGATTAAGGCAGTGCAGGACTTATGGCCAAACAGTGTATTTTATAGCAAGCAAAGCAAACAAAGTCTATTAACAAAGTCTGTTTAAAACGGGGCTCTATAATTGCAACAATCAGAATTCGTCTGTGTCTGTAAAATCAAACCCAGTATTACATTAACTGTGATCAGTTTTTGTAAATTTATTTTGTAATTTTGACACTTAAAAGGTGTTTGTTTTTAGTAGCAAAACATGAATGTGGTAATGTTGAAAGTTTACTTATTTGTGTATTGCTCCCCTTGATATCTGTGCATAATATGGAAATTGCATAGTATTAGTGATTTCCCTGATAAAGCCACTAACAGATATCACAACCACAATTAATGATTGTAGAAGACTGTCAATATGCCAACGTACCAGGTTTGTAAATAAAATGTCCTGTTTTAAGCAGTTCACTGAAAAGATTTTGCCCAGTATATCTAGTCCATTATATCTAGTAAGGTTAAATTCTGACTTTGAAGTTATTGTCTGCATAAATTTCTTGTCCACAGTATGTATATCATAGAAATGTACAACATTATGACAGGCTTAGATAAGTTAGGCAAAGAAAATGTGTTCCCATTAACACATGGTACAAGGACTAGGGAACACAGATTACCGTTTTGGGCAAGAGATGTAGGGGGACTATGACAAATAACTTTTTTACTCCGTAAAATGACCTGGAACTCATTGCCCACAAGGGTGGTGGAAGCGGAGACAATCAATGACTTCAAAAGGAAATTGGATGGTCACTTGAAGGAAATAGTCTTGCAGGGATGGACCATGGGAGTAAGTCTGATTGAATAGCTCCATGGAGAGCCAGCATGAACTTGATGGGCTGAATGGTCTCCTGTGCTGTAAATGACTCTGTAGTACGTCTGTTTCCAGGGGTAGACAAGAAAAATTGGTTTTGGAGTCATTAATGAAGTCTTAACAGTATGATTGAAATTCCATATAAAATCGTAATTTAAGCTATGGAGTGGCAAACTGGATGTGCAAATTTCTATGGGACTTAGTGCATCTTTTAAAAAAAATTATATTGATGTCTTTGTGTATACTTCTGTCCTGTAACATATTCTGTTCTAGAAGGGTAATGGCATGAGAAGTCAGTAGTTTCCCTTGGTGAACTAAAAATCCGATGAGGAATTCAGGGAAAACTTCTTTACTTGGAGAGTGGTGAGAATGTGGAATTCACTAGCATAAATGCATCCAAGGGGAAAATAGACAAGTACATGAGGGAGAAAGGAATGGAAAGGTGTGTTAATGGAGTGAGATGAAGTAAGATGGAAGGAAGCTCATGTGGAGCATAAACATTGGCATTGACCTGTTGGCCTGAATGGCCTGTTTTGTGCTGCAAAATTCTATCTAACTGAGTTGGATATTAATCACAGCAGCATAGCAAGGGGCATTGCAGCCATCTTGGCAAACGAGCTATTTGCCTTCCATGTTTTATTGTCCAAACTTCCAATACTTTCTCAAAGTGCAGATGAAGGAGGCACTTATGGTAGCCTTACTACTGTAAATATTTGATGTTGCTACTGGTTGTAATTCCAGTATCTCTGATGATTTTCGTTGCAAACTCATGTTGGCATTCTTCCATCTACGAAAGATGATGGACAAGAATGAAAAAATTCATTTCGGTGGGGTGCCTTATCAGTGCACCTTTGCTGGCTGTGAAGGCCAATCCTTGAGAGGCAAGTTCTGCCACAAGTGTTGCATATGAAACTGCCAAGTGACACTGTGATTGTTTTTGATGTTGGTGCCTGTTGCCAAGCTGTTGTAGCAACTGGTCATCGTGGTAGTGCAAACCAGTCCACAGGTTTTGTTGCCATTTCCCTCTTTCACCAGCTGTTGACTCCCAGGGGAGGTGGTCAAAATTTAGGGCCTTCATGTCAGGCTTGCAAGCATCCTTGAAGTGGAGCTTTGGGCACCCCACTGGTCCTCTGACCCCAGCTACCTCACCATACAGAAGGTCCTTGGGCATGCGACTGTCTTCCATCTTGTGGACGTGTCCGATCCACCAAAGCCACCTCTGATTAGTGCCCACTTGGGAGCTCTGCCTTTGAGAGGACTGCCTCATTTGTGATTTTGTCTTGCCAGGACATAACCATAATGCATCGCAGATAGCGAAGATGGAAAGTACTGAGCTTCTTTTCTTAGTAGCAACAATACATTTACATAATGGGATTGCAACTCTTCAATACAGTTGCTATAGAATCATAGAAGTTACAGCGAAGAAGGGGCCTCTCAGCCCATAATTTCTGTGCTGGTGTTATGTTTTGAAGTTTTAATTCAATTTTCCTGCTCTTTTATCCATATTTGTTCAAATACTTGATTCAGTTTTAAATGATCTAGTCACTGCCTCAGTAGCTACTTGTAAAGTATTCCATGTTCTAATAACAGAAGAAAATGCTCTAACTCCACACCCCGCCCCCCTCCCAAACTTCATTCCTTTAGTGATAATCTGGAGTTTGTGCCCCATGGTTACCGATATACCATGTAGCTGCATTCCCTTTCTCAGTGCTCACTTGTTTTTTTATGGGATTTAGAAGTTTATCCACAACCAACATAAAACTTAGCTGATCTGTAATTTCCTGCCTTATTCCCCATTTAATGAAGGAGAATGGATAACACTTAAAAAATATTAATGCCAGCTTTATTTCCTCCTCAGTTTCCTTCTGGGGTGCATGCTATCTGAGCCCCAGACCTTTTTGTTTTACTTTCAGTCCCATAAACTTTTTTAATACTACTTCCTTTTAAATATTTATCCCAAATAGAGGTTTTTCCACATCATCCTTAAGTACTCCACCAACAATGCTTTCACCAGCCCCTGTAAAAAGTGAAGAAAGCACCTCTGCTATTTCTTCCCTCTCAAATACAAAGTGGACCCTTTTTTGTGTTAAGGTGGTTCCATTTCTTTTTACTCCTTTATATATTTGGAATATTGTAACTTATTTATTTTTCCTTTCCCCTCTCCTCAGCCCCAGTTTCTTGTTCACTCCTCAATTCTCCACTACAGCTGTGGCCCCAGTAGGGCTCTGCACATTTCCCTCACTTTCAGGTAGGTGGTTGGGAACAAAGTCTGCTGCCTGTAGCTTTCTTTTTGGAGGAATGTGGGGATGGAGAGGGACAAAGAAAGAGCTCGCCAATTCCTTTAATCCAAAAGAGAGGTGCGTATTCACCATCAGAATTCATGGCGACCATTTGACATAAAGGCAGGGCAAATATTCAAATATTCTGCTGCACAAATGCCACAGAAGGCTGAATTACAGAACATAATATAAGAAATAGGAGCAGGAGTGGTCCACATGGCCCGTCAAGCCTGCTCCGCTGTTCAATACGATCATGGCTGATCTTCGGCTTCAACTCCACTTTCCTGCCTGCTCCCCATATCCCTTGACTCCCTGAGAGACCAAAAATCTGTCAGCCTTGAATATATTCAACGATGGTTCATCCACAACCCTCTGGGCTAGTGTAACTCCAAAGATTCACAACCCTTTTGAGTGAAGAGATTTCTCCTCGTCTCAGTTCTAAATGATTGCCCCCTTATTCTGAGACTGTGCCCCCGTGTTCTAGATACCCCAGCAAGGGGAAACAATCTGTCAGTGTCTACTCTGTCAAGCCCCTTCAGAATTTTGTATGTTTCAATTAGATCAATTCTCATTCTTCTTAACTCCAGAGAATGTAGACCCAATTTACTCAGCCTCTCCTCATAGTACAAACTTTTCATCCCAGAGACTAATCTAGTGAACCTTGGCAGTACAGCCTCCAAGGCAAGTATATCCTTCCTTAAATATGTAGTCCAAAACTGCACACAGTATTCCAGATGTGGTCTTGCTTGTACAATTGTGGCAAGACTTCTTGTACTCCACTCCCCTTGCAATAAAGACCAACATGCCGTTTGCCTTCCGAGTTGCTTGCGGTACCTGCATGCTAACTTGCTGTGTTCTTTGTACCCAAATCCCTCTGAACATCAACATTTACAAGTTTCATGCCTTTTTTAAAAAAAAATTGCTTTTCTATTCTTGTGACCAAAGTGAATAACCTCACACATCCCCAGGTTATACTTCATCTGCCACTTTGTTGCTGATTCACACAATCTATCTCTATCTCTTTGCAACCTCTCTTTATCCTCCTCACAGCTTACATTCCCATCTCGCTTTGTATTGTCAGCAAACTTAGATATGTTATTCTCTGTCTCTTCATCTAAGTCATTAATATAGATTATAAATAGCTGAGACCCCAGCACTCTTGTGGCACTCCACTAGTCACAACCTGCCAACTTGAAAATGCCCTATTTATCCCTACTTTTTTGCTTCCTGCCCATCTATCCAAGCTAATATATTACCCCAACTCCATGAGCCCTTCTCTTGTGTATTAAACTTTTGTGTGGTAGCTTATTGAATGCCTTTTGGAAATCCAAATATACTACGTTTACTGGTTCCCCTTTATCTGCCCTACTAGTTAATCCTCAGAAAACTCTAATAATTAAATTTGTCAAACACTATTTCCCTTTCATAAAACCATGTTGATTTTGATCATACTATGATTTTCTAAGTGCATTATTAAGACTTCTTTAATAATAGATTCCAAAAGTGCCCAACCTGCACATTAATCTGTTACTAATAGATAAATCCAGTCAAATTAAAGACGTGATTAAACTTTTGCATATGTTTTTGTAACACTGATGTAGACCTGCCTTCCTTAAGAAGACTAACTTAATCATTTTTTGGGATAGTTTTCCATTGTGCATGTGAGAAGTGGATAACTTTGCACAGCAAACAAGTGCTCTGAACTTATTGTTGATAATATGTTTCATTCTACCCCTCTTTTTTTTTGCCTTCAGCCCCCTTGGCCATGCTCCAATTCAGTAGTCTTGGTCATGAAGCACTAGTCTCTGTGCCATTGTTGAGTTTGGGATGTGGTATGTGGGGAATTGGAGGTATGACTGCCCTCCTGATTAGCAGCAGGGCCATTGATTCACTACCATCTATTCTCTAACCATTTTGAACTTTCTTTGACATTTGGCAGAAGATAGGCAGTGCAAAATCAAGAGCTGTGGGAAGACAACAGACAGAGTTGTGGGTAAGATATCTCTAAATTTAACTTCTTCTTTCATGTAAGAACATGGCAGTTATTTAGCATGAAAATTATATGTAATTTGCATCTACTGTAGATATGCTGCTCACCACCTATTGCCATTCCTTTTCTCATATTTTGAGATAATTCACACAACTCCAAACTATTGAAATTCATTCCTTAATTGAATTTATAGAAATAACGTACTGTAAACTATGCCTAGCTGTCCAGATGAAAAAGTGATTCGGCCATCCGGAAGTCTGACAGTACAACTATACGTGTTTGATAAATGCATTTTTCTTATTGGACTGCACCTAATTGTGTGCGACCTATACATATTTCTATGAACTCTTTTCTGAAGCCAAATGTTGATGGTGCGAGATCGTTTTCTGCGTCGTGTTTGATTTAACCGACATGTAACAAAGTGTTGGGAGCAGGTGGCGTTGTGAGTGTCTCACCATAAGTAAATAGAACAGTTGAAGCCGAGTGGCTTCCCTCAAGTTGTTTTATTAAGGCTGAACAGCAGCTGGTGAGTGTCATTCTTCAATGCTGTTCAGAACGTGGAAGCAGGTTTAAAGCAATATTATGAGTTATTGTAACATTCTTGGAAGAAGGAGAAGGCACCTTTAAAAGTTGCCTAGTTTTTTTAAACACCCAAGTATTTATCATAACCAGGATCAATGCAAACTTTACTGTTTTCTTCAATGCATCCAGCTGTTGCAAATGAGAAAATGAAGTTCATAGATCCGGGTACTGATTGACCCCGGAACGGAATGCGGTGCGGACAGTCGCCGAGTTCCCGTCTCCTTTCTCCGGTAAACGGGTCGGGGCAGGATGACCAGCGCGGAGAATTACCGAGCCATCGTGCGCTACCTGACCCACAAGAAGCAGCCGTACGCGCCGGGCACCACCGAGCACACCAAACGGGCCATCCGCAAGGCCGCCGCCTGCTACGTTTTCCGGGACGGGCTGCTCTTCTACCAGCGGCGGCGCAGGGACAGCGGGCGCCTGGACGAGCTGGAGGTGGTGGTGGATGAGCCGAGGCGCCGAGAGATTTTCCGGCGCTGCCATATCAGCCAGAGCGGCCGGCACTACTCGAGGGAGATCACCAGCGCCAATGTCAGCAGCGGCTACTGGTGGAGAGGTGAATGGGCTGGGGAGTGGGGCGGTACAGGCTGTCTGGCAAGTGATAAATAATAGGCCAGCTCTACCGTCTGGAAGGACAAGGGCAGCAAGAGCATGAGAACACCACCACCTTCAGTTTCCCCTCCCAAGTCACACATCATCCTGACTTGGAAATATAACACTGTTCTTTCATCGTCACTGGGTCAAAATCTTGCCAGGGAGGTCCACCAACCATGACTGAATTAAAGAAAATGGGGGATTAATAAACATAGACACAGGAGCCATAAATGCTGGTGCAAGGGGGAAAGAAAATGTGATAAGTATAAACTAGCAGGGACCCACAAAACATTTGTGGTTAAATAACTATTGCCATAGTACTTTTAAGTACAGTATTTCTAGTTGTTTGTCTTTGGTGAAACAATAATCAAAACTTCTCACTCTGGAAAAAGCTACATGAAGCATGTGTAAAAACAGACGAATATAAATATAAAATTTTGTCAAGAATCTGGCCTTGTGACTTGTTTATAGTCATAGAATATGACAATCAAATTGGAACTGTTTTCTCCTGAGTTGAAAAGACAGGTTTCCATCTGACGGGCTCAATATTATTTCGGAATAAACACTTCAGTTCCTCAAAATCTGCCTGTTTATAAATTCAGCATCTATCGAAGAAAACAGCCTCCTAACTACTAATCTGGTTCCATGACAAAGTCCTTGATAAGGATTCAAATTTTGTAGCAACATTATAACTGCTTGTTCCTTGAGTCTAAGTTGGTGTGATGGCATCCTCATTGGAGTTAAGACTGTGTAGAAATTCTGGAGGGAACAGACTATTATCTTCGTCTGTAGAATCAGTGATGATGTATTCTTTCAATTCACCTGACAGCTTTTCTAAAACTTTTTTCATTCAAATCTAGTGAATTTTTAGCAAGAAGAATAGCTTTTGTATAATGAAATGTATCAAATTGTCCCTGCCATTTTGACACACTTAACCAATTCCATTACCTCATTCAGCTGTCCTATGCCATCCTGATCCCATGCCATTCCATCCTTCCCCATGCCATCCCCATCCTATTTCATCCATCTCTCCCATACCTTCTCCATCCTTCTCTTGCCATCCCTATTACTCCCATCAATCCCTCACAGAAGTAATATCTCCAGCAAGGGTAACTTTGTTGTTGAGCTCCCTTACCATCTGCTGGTTTTGTTCTCCACCAACCACCCTGCCGCTGCCACCACCAACCATTGGCAGCTGCACATGTATCACACGCTCCAGTTCTTTGTGCACCCCATATTCCTCCACGTGCACTAGGCACTACCCACCAAATCAACAACAACAGATGTATCCCTTAAACTGACCAATCTAAATAGTCTGAACAGAGAAAAACTTTGACGTACATGACCTGGGGAGACTAATGACCACAGAGTATACAGGAGCTGTGCGAGGGTTCTCGTGAAGGGTATACACTGGAAACATAGTGGCCTGTCTTTTCACGGATGCTGAAAGACCTGCTGTCTATTTCCAGCATTTACAGTTTTAACTTTTTATTTTGTTATTTTATTTTGAAAAACATTCCAAAATTTGTGATCTGGTGCCTGTGATGTAAAGGCCTGCTACCCGACCCGAAGGGGCCCACGACATGTCTGGTTTGGGTCGGGTCGCACTTCCGGGTCCGACTTTCGGGCTCGGGTCCAGCTGGGTCCGGGTCGGGGCACACAGTATTAATTGGACTTGAAAGATTGTTTAAAAAGATGACGTTTTTTTTTATTTAGAGATACAGCCCTTCGGCCCACCGAGTCTGTGCCGACCAACAACTACCCATTTATACTAACCCTACAGTAATCCCATATTTCCTATCACCTCCCTACACTAGGGGCAATTTACAACGGCCAATTTACCTATCACCTGCAAGTCTTCAGATGTGGGAGGAAACCGGAGCATCCGGCGAAAACCCACGCAGACACAGGGAGAACTTGCAAACTCCACACAGGCAGTACCCAGAATCGAACCTGGGTCCCTGGAGCTGTGAGGCTGCGGTGCTAACCACTGCGCCACTGTGCCGCCCAAAATAAGGAACGCTCAACGTGGGGCTCGAACCCATGACCCTGGGATTAAGAGTCCCATGCTCTACCGACTGAGCTAGCCAGGCTGATGATTGGAGCCACGAAGTCAGTGATTGTTTGTTTGGTCACGAGTTAAACAGAAACCCATGGAGTTGTGCTCAGACAGGTTGTGCCACACTGTACCAGTATCTGTATTGCATAAAATAAACACAACAATTGCCCGAAGGCTCAGAAAGTATCATCATACATTACCTAGACTCCTGCTTTACGGGTTGAAATACTTGTTGCAAGTTTATCCGGTGAGCAGCTGAGATGGAGAGACCAGGAAGGTCCTGAGTGATAGAGTCCTAACAGTGATCATTTTATATTTTTTATATTAATACTGTATATTTTATAATAATTAATCACTCAGGACCTTCCTGGTCTCTGCATCTCAGCTGCTCACTGGATAAACTTGCAGCAAGTATTTCAACCCGTAAAGCAGGAGTCTAGGTAATGTATGATGATATTTTCTGAGTCTTTGGGCAATTGCTGTGTTTATTTTAAGCAATACTGGTACAGGGTGGCACAACCTGTCTGGGCACAACTCTATGGGTTTCTGTTTAACTCGTGACCAAACAATCACTGACTTCGTGGCTCCAATCTTCATCTTTCAACAACCTTTCAAGTCCAATTACAGTTTTTGTTGCTTATCTGCACAAACTGAAAAAGTGAAAAATGGATTCAACATTCTGGTGGTCAGGTCCGGCACGGGAAAAAATGGAAGGTCTCGGGCCAGGTCGGGCTCGGGTCTGATGTGGTTCTGTCGGGTTTGGATTGGGTTTTTTTTTCTCTGACCTGAGCAGGCCTTCACTGTGATGTACAGCTGCCCACAGACTGCCTAGCAACTTGTTTGCAAAGCTACTGTTTGGAGTTGTTTGGACAGCATTAATCATCCACTAACGAGCTAGTTTTGAATTGCAACTTTCGCTAAGGTGTTGAACAATACTCATTGACCTTAATTGAAATAACATTTTAGAAAAAACTTTTGTAATGTGATATTCTGTTCAGATACCTGCTAAATCATTTTTGAATCCCCTTAACGCAGTATTAAGTTGTGGTTATTCAAAATGTTTTTATAGAAAATATATACTTTTTAATAAAAGTTTTATTTAAACATGACCCCTAAAATGTATGCTTGTTTGAAAACCTAGCAAAGGTAAAGTATATGCTTAAATGTAGCATCTAATTAACCATTATATTTTGTAGACTCATGGAGCATTCATGCTACAAGTTTAGCATTGGCGTAATGCTTTGCATTAATGTTAAAGTTGTGGAGTGATATTGTGATGTGAAATCCCAAACTAAAATTGCAAAGCAAAATAAGACCTCCCTCCTCCAGGGAGTCTCAGTCCTCTTCTCCCGATGTCGAGTATGGCTTTGACACCAGATTTAGACTCTAGTTACACTGCAGCTGCAACAACACACTAAGCCACAGTTACAGAGTAAATGCACCCTAAGATAATACAGATAAATTTATATGGCTTTGGTTTCTCTTGCTTCTGAATTGTTCATGTTTTAAGAAATTATTTCATTTGCTAGCTCTCCCGAGTCCCACTAGTATCTAGTCTGCATTCTAGCACAGGTTGGGTCAGTGGCCTGGTTGTTAATTGAATGGCTAATTATTTGGTGTTAGTTTTTCTTTTTGTTTAACTTGAAAATGTCTTTTGGATCAAATTTTTTGAAATGTTTTTATTTAAATAGGAATTTTGAGCCAAATATCTCAGTTTGTCAAACAGTGCGAAGTATGCGGGTATGGTGCTGACAAAATCTGCCATCTGTTAGAAGACCTGCCCACAGATCCAGAAATAAGCCAAGAGACTGTCAAAAGGAAAAACGCTTCAACAGTAAGACCTCACCGGAATGCTCTGGAAGACAGTATGGGAGCACAACACATTCAGGGAAATGAAAAACACTTTACAGATCAACCCTGTAACCAGGTGAGTACAAAAGAAATCCAATCAGAACTTAAGAACAACATGTTTGATGGGACAGGTAGTTTAAATGTCTTTCTGAAGGCAGCTTGCAATCTTCATTTGAACTGGAATGTTTCACTATTGTGAAATGCTCCTTGCTGTAACTTGCTCAGTCAGTTGGAGCACTTCACAATAGTGGAATATTCCAGTTCAAATGAAGAAGCTATTGAAGTTCTCAGTATCTTCTGCCGCTTAGAATGGCAAACCATGTGTCTTTTAGAAAAACCCATCAGTGATTTTAACAGATCATTGCAGCTGGCCAAACAAAACTATTAATAACAACCATAAAGGGACAGTGGGAGATAACTATATTGCATTTAAAACAACGGGTTTAACAAATACAACTCAAAAGGCTCCATGGGTAACCAAGACCATTTCTTGCTGATTTGGTTAATATTTGGTTGATGCTTATAAACAGTTCAAGCTCAAGTGACATCAGTTTGTAGTGGGATTCAAGGACACTTTCATTCAAAATCTAAATGTATGCCTGCAAAAATCTTAGGCTGAGCTTCAGAGGATTGTAAAGCAGACCTCCACAGGACACAGCCAATGCGTGCTAGATCAGCTGAATGAGCAGCGGATTGTAAATATGTTTTGTGACGTTGCCCTGCTTATCGAGGGAGAGGAGTACCGGGCACACAAATCTGTGCTGGCTGCCAACAGCAAGTACTTCCAGGACCTTTTCACCGAGAAAGGAGCCACCTCAAGTCAGGAAGCAGTAGTGGAGCTGGCAGGTAAGGAAAATGTCTATTTCTGTCATAAGTTTATAAAGTTTTCCTTGTGATTATCAAAAAAAAAACTTTTTTCATTTCTGTACGGCAGTGTCTTCTGATAAAATGCAACTTGGCACACCACCATTTTGCTTTTGCACCATTATTTGTGTTTGAAGCTGTTTGATGAAGACTTGTCATTTCACAAGTGTTTACGGCACATGCTGCTGGGAGGGAAAAAACAGTGCTTTGTATGCGTATTTTCATTGGTGTACAAAGAGCCATGTGACTGATTCCTAGCAACAGAAGACTGAGTTATAGAATCATAGAATGGTTACAGTATAGAAGGAGGCAATTTGGCCTGTCGTGTCCATGCTGGCTGTCTGCAAGCGCAACTCATATCGTCCCACTCCCCCTCCTTTTCCCTGTAGCCCTGCAAATATTTTTGCTTCAGATAATTATCCAATTCTCTTTTAAAAGCCACAATTGAATCTGCCTTCATCAGTTTCTCAGGCAGTGCATTCCAGATACTAACCACTGGCTGCGTAAAAAAAGTCTTTTGCTCATGTCACCTTTGCTTCTTTTGCCAATTACCTTAAATTTGTGTCCTCTGGTTCTTGATCCTTCCTCCAACGGGAACAGTTTCTCCCTATCTACTCTGTCCAGACTCCTCATGATTTTGAACACCTCTATCAAATCTCCTCTTGATTTTCTTTTCTCCAGGGAGAACAGCCCCAGCTTCTCCAATCTATCACATAACTGAAGTTCTTCATCCCCGGAACCATTCTTGTGAATCTTTTCTGCGCACTGCCTTATGCCTTAACATCCTTCTGAAAGTGTGGTGACCAAATTTTAGTTTAGTTTAGAGATACAGCACTGAAACAGGCCCTGCAGCCCACCAAGTCTGTGCCGACCATCAACCACCCATTTATACTAATCCTATACTAATTCCATATTCCTACCACATCCCCACCTGTCCCTATATTTCCCTACCACCTACCTATACTAGGGGCAATTGCTAATGGCCAATTTACCTATCAACCTGCAAGTCTTTGGCATGTGGGAGGAAACCCACGCAGACACAGGGAGAACTTGCAAACTCCGCACAGGCAGTACCCAGAATTGAACCTGGGTCGCTGGAGCTGTGAGGCTGCGATGCTAACCACTGTGCCGCCCAAATTAGACACAATAATCCAGTTGAGGCCAAACCAGGGTTTTATACAAGTTCAGTATAACCTCCTTGTTTTTGTACTTCATGCCCCTATTTAAAAAGCTCAGGATCCCATATGCTTTATTAACTGCCTTCTCAACCTGCCCTGTCGCCTTCAGTGATTTGTGTACATATAGCCCTGGGTCTCTCTGCTCCTTCACCCCCTTTAGAGTTGCACCCTTTATTTTACATTGCCTTGCCTTGTTCTTCCAACAAAAATGAATCACTTCGCACTTTTCTGCATTGCATTTCATGTGCCACTTGTCTGCCCATTCTGCCAGCTTGTCTAAATCATCTGAAATTTATCACCATCCTCCTCACAATTCACAAGACTTTCAAGTTTGTGCCATCTGCAGATTTTGAAATTGTGTCCTGCACACCCAGGTCTAGGTCATTTAATATAAATCAAAGAAAGCAGTATTCCTAACACTTGACTTCTGGGGAACCCCACTATATATCTTCCTCTAGTCTGAAAAACAACTGTTTACCACTACCTTCTGCTTCCTGTCATTCAGCTAACTTCATATCCATGCTGCCACTGCCCCTTTTATTCCATGGGCTTTAACTTTGTTATACGTTACTTTATCAAATGAGCCAACAACTGGAGAAACTTGGGCTCTTCAGCTTTGAAGGGATGTCACTGAGAGGTGACCTCAGTTAAATAGCACAGTGAATAGAAACGGTAAATACAGAACACTACTTCAATGAGTTAGAGAGGGGAAATAAATCTGGGTTCCTTCATGTATGTCAGGTGAGAATAAAATTGCATTTGTTTATGATACTCTCCACAATAAAATAGTCTGAGGCTTGGGGCGAGAAGACTATATTTAATTAAATGTTCTGAATGAAAAAGTAGGAGGTTTACTGCAATACAAGTCAATCACAATTTTGCTAATGTTTCAAATGTGCAATAATATAATTGAACTATTTTTCGTCTATTAATGTGTTTTTTTTCTCTTAATTGATGTTGCAGGTTTTAATAAACCAAGTTTTTTACCTTTGTTGGATTTCTGTTACACATCCTGCTTGGCTATTGAAATGCTTCACCTGAACGACATCATTAGTGTTGCTGAGCATCTCAAGATGGAGGAAGTTATTAGCCTGTGTAAACGGATTCAGCTTGAAATGGAAATTAAGAAAGAAAACTGTGATGACAGGTCAAATAATTTAGCTAGCAAAGCCCATTTTTGTACTTCAAAGCAAATAAACTTGTCGACCAGCAAAGTTGCAAATAAAAAGACCTTTGAGAAAGAATCTGCTCTAATCTCTCAACTCTTTGAACCTGCTATCAAAGCAGGTGGTAAATGCAGTGTAGTTGGAAGTAATCAATCACACAGAATTGATGAAAGAGGAAGCATCATCAACAAAGACCAGGAAAGATCTCA
Organism: Heterodontus francisci; assembly: GCF_036365525.1. NCBI lineage: Eukaryota > Metazoa > Chordata > Chondrichthyes > Heterodontiformes > Heterodontidae > Heterodontus > Heterodontus francisci. The sequence continues at coordinate 40,322,170 of NC_090400.1, read as the reverse complement.
CTGGAGAGGTTCAGAGGATGGAGATGACTTGCAAGCATTTGATGGTGAAGTCTGTTGTGTGGTGATGAATGATGATGAAAATGTGAAGACTAATGTGGAGAACCAGTATGAACACAAGGCTGCAAATCCAGAAATAGAAGTAACTCTGGGGATGGACTGCATCTCAGCAAATGACAATAACTGCATTACTGGCAGCCTGAAAGGGTCAGGTGTGATCAGACCTGCAAAACAGAAGGTAAATAATGCTAACTCTTTGATTCAACAGTGGTGGATGCCAAGTCATTTAAAACAAACAGATTGCAGGGCCAAATCATAGTGAGTGTTAACATTAAAAGTGATCACTGGCTGAAGAATGGGATTTAACAATCCTTGAGCAGCATAGCTTTGCTTTTCTGCTGCATAAGGACCTGACGATGCAAAGAAAGCAATCAGAATAATGGAACTTGAAATCTTAATTTGAACAGGGAGACTTCATTTTCATAAAATGGTAGCCAGTACTAGTTTAGATTGTACGTGTACCAAAAAATATTAGAATGTAGTTATTTGTCCTATGGAAGTAGGATTGTCCTCGAACAGAAGAATGCCATTATTAGATCTTCTCTAATTGTAAGTGAGCAGCCTGCTAGTGGGAGCTGGTGGCTTGTTCCTTATTGTTTTATTCAGTCTACTTTGTTGTATGTGACCGATTCAAAGTTTAAAAAATGAAGTAGGATGGGTTTTTTTAATACAATATTTAAAATAAAATGCAAGATAAATGGAACCTGCAAGTATTTTGTTTTTGATTTCGCTTTGTCTTACCATAGAATCGATAATAAATATTCTTGAACTGTTATTTGCGTGTTCCTTTTATTAGGTTCATCAAAAGCGGCTGAAGCGATGGAAACATTTAGCCATCAAGTCACTCACCAAGATAAAGGATGAAAACGTTGCCAGTTTTACCTGTACTGAGTGCGGTGAATCATTCCAGTCAGCATGGAGCCTACAGAAGCACGTGGAAATGCATGGGAAAACAAAAGGATTCAAGTGTGCAGTAAGTCCGCCCTGAGGATTCCTATTCTTAGCTGTGATCCATTGTGCACAGTTGTAGATCACTGAGCAGTAGGGCAAGTGATTTGACACAGCCTGATATCCTGCAAATTTCTGCATTAACTTTAGATGCTGGAGTTTGCTGCCTGGGAGCTGCAATTTTGCATGAAAGGCCCCAGGGGCAGTGGCAATGTCTGTACGGAAACACTAACAATGACTTGCCCTACAGCTCCACATACTGTGTTAGATTCCTCCTTTTCTTTGCAGTTGTAGACAGTTTTGTCACCAGTTAGCTATTTCAGTGACCCCGGACTATCGGGATACCAGTCCGGCTATGAAATTGCAGATACTTGAAGCCTGCAGAATTATACTTTTTTTTGTTAAATGGGAATCTGTTCTGTGGTATTGATTAGCTGTTCACATAAATTTTCGGGGGAATTTGGGCTGTGAATGGGAATGTGGAGTCAATTAATTATTGGTAGGCAACACATGATCCCACTGTTTGGGATCATCTTCTCACTGCTGCTCTCACATGCATTCAAGTCTTCAGAAGAAGGAATTTTCCTCCACATGAGATCAGATGGCAGGTTGTTGAACCTTGCCCGTCTTAGAGCGAAGACCAAAGTATGGAAGGCCTTCATCGGTAAACTCCTGTTTGCTGACGATGCTGCATTAACATCACACACCGAAGAGTGTCTGCAGAGACTCATCAACAGGATTGCGGCTGCCTGCAACAAATTTTGTCTGACCATCGGCCTCAAGAAAACGAACATCATGGGACAGGACGTCAGAAATGCTCCATCCATCAATATCGGCGACCACGCTCTGGAAATGGTTCAAACGTTTGCTTACCTAGGCTCAACTATCACCAGCAACCTGTCTCTAGATGCAGAAATCAACAAGTGCATGGGAAAGGCGTCTGCTGCTATGTCCAGACTGGCCAAGAGGGTGTGGGAAAATGGCGCACTGACACGGAACACAAAAGTCTGAGTGTTTCAATCCTGTGTCCTCAGTACCTTGCTCTACGGCAGCGAGGCCTGGACAACGTATGTCAGCTAAGAGCGATGTCTCGACTCATTCCATCTTGGCTGCCTGCGGAGAACCCTTGGTATCAGGTGGCAGGGCCGTATCTCCAACGCAGAAGTCCTCGAGGCAGCCAACATCCCCATTGAGCCAGCGGCACTTGAGATGGCTTGGCCATGTGAGCCGCATGGAAGATGGCAGGATCCCCAAGGACGCATTGTACAGCGAGCTCGCCACTGGTATCAGATCCACCGGCTGTCCATGTCTCCGCTTTAAAGAAGTCCTGTGACATTGACCACAAGTTGCGCCAGAGCTGGCGGACAGCCATAAAGGCGGGGCTAAAGAGTGGCGAGTCAAAGAGACTTAGCAGTTGGCAGGAAAAAAGACAGAAGTGCAAGGAGAGAGCCAATTGTGTAACAGCCCCAATAACCAATTTTATCTGCAGCGCCTGTGGAAGAGTCTGTCACTGTAGAATTGGCCTTTATAGCCACTCCAGACACTGCTCCACAAACCACTGACCACCTCTAGGCACTTACCCATTGTCTCTCGAGACAAGGAGGCCAAAGAAAAAAAAGAGGAAACACATTGGCCACATCTTTATTTATCTTTATTAAAACCCCAGGGCCTGCAGTTGTTTGTTGCCAGCCCCAGACTACTGCAACTCCCTGGCGGAGGCTGGGAGTCTGTCTTTGTTATGGTAATAACCCTGGGGCTGGAGTCAGTTTGGTATGTCCAGGGTGAGAAGAAATCCCAACCTGCCTCAATTTTGCTGGTGCAGCTTCCAACTAGAAAGTGCTGGCCTTTGTGTGTTAACGTTGAATCTTTAAAATGTCCTACCCTATTGTACTGTGAACAATACCCTTTTAAGTTAGTCTTTAATAGGGCTACCTCCCATATATTCTGAATTTTGCATTTGCTCTTAATATGACCTAAAGGTCGAGAGAATAGATTGTTCTCATGTGCTTCCTTGCCAAACTTGTGATTTAATCTTTGACTGTATGGCTGTGTCCATTTGCTAGGCATCTCCCCAATCCACGTGAAGTAGCATATCAGTCAGCTAGTGTTGTTCCAGGGCTAGCACTGCCATGCATGGGAGTCCAATGTTTTGTTAAATTGATGAAAAAATGGTCTCTGCAAATAGCAAGCAGATGTCGGGATCATAGGTTGACAAAGAATTTATTGTACACCGTCAACTTAAGCATTTGATTTAAACTGATTGTAAAGAAGTGGTTTCACAAGATGGGGTTTGTGCCTGTTGAGATGGCTGTTTCTGTTGAGAATGGAACAAATTTTAGCAAATGTTTTACTTCTGATATTTATCCCCTCTCTCTTTCCTATTCCTGTGACAAACATCTCACTTTTGTTGGTGCCTCTCCTGACAGCACAGTCAAGATCAGAAATGTGTCTATTCCTGCTGTGTTGCTGTGACAGTGTCGACAATGAACAGGTTACCTGCTGCTCATCAAAAAGCTTAATGCTGTGCTTTCATTCAATTCTGTTTTCAGATCTGCGGTAAGGAGTTTTCTTATACGTCTTCCTTGAAGACTCATTTGAAGAGACATGTCCCTGATAGACGCAGGTCCAGCTCTGGTGCTGTGAAGCATAAGCAGCAGAAACTAATCTGCTCCACGTGTGGGAAACTGAGCCGCAGCCTCTCTGAGCTTGAGATGCATGAGCTGAAGCATGCTGGGGACAAACCACATAAATGCATGGTATAGTTGTGTCTTGCACTTTCAGTGACATTTTTTAATAAGGTTATGTCATGTCCAGTGCAGCTGACTCTGTAACTGACAGCTTAAACCATTGCCTATCTCACTCAGGAAGGTACTTATTTATACTCCCAGATCTCTAAACTGGTTGCTCAGGTGTTTGATTGTGGGATCCAATTGGTCACTGCCAAGCATGTGATGGATCAAAATAACCATGTGGCATTATCCAATCACAAAGTCAGGAAGAGCATTTAGTTCGATGGAAATGGTTTTGTTAATGAGATTAGATGAGATACAATGACTTGTTCTGTTTACTACAGGCAGTCAACAAACAAATGTTTTGTGATTCCTGTAGCAGTTGAAATCCTTTTGTGACTACCCTGTGTAATTTTGTTGTTGGAACACTGGAAGCATGATTTTTATTTCTACACAAAAGTGATCTCATCTTCAATTGTTGATTTACTGTTCCAAAAGAATCCTGGGTAACAATGTGGAATAAGGCCCATTGTGATGAGGTGTAGTTCCTATTCTGTCAGCTACACATTGTCTGCCCTATATATGCCATAGACTAATTGATTTTATTTAAAAATATATATTAGAAAAAACCCAAACCTTTGACTTTGCATTATGACATTCCTTTAAGTGGAACACAATTGATATACATGGAATGTGCATTTGCAGTGAAAAACTCAACATGTAAAGAATTATAGGTGTAAATTTATGGCAGACAACTGAGAGCCCTACACACTGCCGTTTCTCTACCTCGTTCCATTTTATGCCACTGCTGAACAGTTTAAAATGATTCTGCTCCCTGAAATTGCACCTTGAGTCATTCAAGTATGAATTTTAAATCTTACTGTTGCATTGTTATGTTTTACCTAATATGCAGATTCCTGGCCACTGCATTCCATTCAGGCCTTGCATCATTTTTCAGAATGTGATACATTTTCACTTACTGTCTTCAGTCTCTGAATTGATCACCATTTGAAACATATTGAATAGCAGAGCGGAATGGCCTACTCCAGCCCCTATTTCTTTTATTTATTATGTTACATGAAGAATAAACTTCAGTCTATTCACTACGTGCTGCTGTTATGAAGTGATTTACACATAAGATAGCCCATCGACTGGGGCATTGCTACCATATAGTAACAGATCTGACAAATGTGTTCACCATGAGAGTGAAGCAGAATCATAAAATCATACAGCATGGAAGGAGGCCATTTGGTCCATTGTTCATCTTTGAAAGAGCTATCCAATTTGTCCCCACTCCTCTGCTCTTCGCCATAGCCCTGCTTTTTTTTTCCTTCAAGCATATATCCGATTCCCTTTTGAAAGTTACTATTGAATCTGGTTCCACCACCATTTCAGGCAGTGCATTCGAGATCATAACCATTCTCCTCATTTCCAAAGTTGACTTTTCAATCTTATCAAAGCCCCAGAGTAGGTTGCATCTTTGAAGCACACTCCACTGTGACATACACTGTAATTCTTTATAACTTAAACAGAGTTTGAGTGGTTTTATTCTGGTAATTTTTTTTTTGCTGCTTATAGCAGACAGCAACAGATTACAGGCTCTCAGCATTGAGCCACGAGTTAAACTATATTGAAATGGATTTTTTTTTTTTACTAAATATTAACAGGAAGTAGTATAAGCTGTCTTATACTCATCCAGATGAGGAATGACAGTCGTGGTCAATGGAACAATTTTCCATTTTGGTTATGCATTATTTGCACTAAACGCCCCTGAATCATTTATAGAGCAGACAGATACACAGTAAAGTTCACTTTTTGTGCTCAAATAATACAGTTTAACCTTAAACTTAAAACACTTCTGCAACAGGGCAAATTTTTCTACTTCCACACCAGCCATTCTTCTACTAGATTAGAGGCGATGTTCTTGCTGTGGGCTCTTGGTGCTGGAACCCTCAATTCACAGTTTTATTTCATTGGGGACCCTTATAGCCAGCGGACAGAGAGGAAACTTTCATCTCATTATTTTGGGCTGAATTCAAAGTCATATCTGGGAGGTGAATAAACAGTGGTTTTCTCCCACTGCATCATCCGATCCCCAGCACACCCTTCACATTATAGCATACTTCACAGTATGCAGCTGCTGACGTGATCTACCATGGAACAGAGAGAGCAGTGGGAGCAATGCCACATGCCAACTTCACTAATGAATTAATGAAATTCAATTCAATTTCAGGTCAGTTTTACAAATTTGAAAACTGTAGGTTGATTGGGACATTGAATTTCTTTTTTTCAATTTACTTATTGTAGTTGTATTCATCTGAAAATTGCAAGTTAACTTGGAAGGTTAGAGACAATAGAATATTTGAGAGATTTTCTACAGTAATAATTGGTTAGTGATGGCAATAATCACATTATACATCTCGGAACCTTTCTGGCGACTTCAATTGCTGATCAAGAGCGTGTATATTGTTTCAACGGTGTTAAAATATATCTGGAATATGTTGAACAAGTGATTATTGTGTTTAAATATATGCAAGTGGAGGGCATTAATTGCGGTTTTACTTGAGCACGTATAAAGAGACACAAAATGAAAGTGGTGTGGTTGAGTTAGGAGATGTATACTTGTAATGTTTTACTCTCTAAATAAATGTGAGACTGAGTAAGGATTGGCTTCAGTACTATTCGTCACCAACTGGCTTTCTGGAGTATAACAATTAAGTTCTTTTAATCTAGAAAAATTAATCCAGACAGTGTGAGGCTACCTGCTAAATATAGGCCAAGCAATTTGTCACAATCCTATGATAAATCCTGTGAATTTCTACACTTGCTGTGTACTGTGTAATTTATTGCCCAAGTACTCTTCTTGCTTAGAAAATCCTGAAGATAGATTGACGAGTGAACCTGAGTGATAAATAGTTCTAACTATAGTATATAAGGTTTACCTATTTGGAAAACAGTTTGACCATTTGTACTATTGTACTTTGAATTCACACAGTTCATGATTTCACAAATGATGAGCTTCAGTGCTTAGAAATCAGTTTTGATAAACTTTACAATTTATTCTCTCAAACTAAACTAACTGAGTTAGATGTTTTAGCAAAGATTAACTGAGGACTGCTGGTACTGCAGAATTGTGGCACAGGATGATAAGATGCAGGCTTTTGTCCTTCTGTACAAGGAAAGGGGGCCAAGTGAAGGTCAGCCATTCTCAATAAGGAAATAGAGGATAACAGAAAGCAAGTCAGTTCTGCGCTATTCTTGTACGCTCTCCTAGCAACCAACTCAAAGAGCACATTTGATGCAGGCAGAGTAATCATTTACTTGCCCGCCAACCAGAGTTGCTAACTACAAGTGGCTCAGTTCTGGATAAGTGCCAGTTTTGATGAACTTCTTAATGTTTCTATTTGTGTGTTGTTGCCATTTCTGAAGGAATATAGTTCAGGATAAAACATTCAATTGTTATACCCAAAAATATTCTGCAAAGAGTACTTGTATGTTCAATTTTTTTTTAAATCTGACCTTCCAATCGTGGTTTTTCCCCCCTATATCACCATGTACATCCCACTTCTGAAGTTGGGGCTCCCAGGGCTGAAGGATGAGGATGTGACCTTCTGAAGTTGTGTGACTGCAGGTCAACATATCTGCTAATCTTACAGCAAATTGATGACCAATTATTGTGGAAGTCTTAAAATAATTTTCCAAGAATCATCTTCAGTTTAATGGCCTTGTTGATAGAAGTGCTCCCCACAAATCTTTGTACCAGAGACACTGGCTGATCTGTCATAAAAATTAATCTGATGTCAGATTAATGGTTATCAGAGCAAAATAGACAGCCTATGACTTTCCAGTTGAGTTGCTACAAAGCATATCTAAGGTCCTCACACTCAGAACTGATGCCTATGGTTTGAATCAATACAAAGATTCATTGCAATTGATCAGGATTCCATATATACTCCCACTAATACCAGTAACCCCCAATTTAACATTGTTCATGAGCATTGAAATAGTTTTTGATTTCTATTGCTTACATCATGGGTATAATTTTGAAACAGTCCAGTCAGATGATCATTTGTGATCCTTTTAAAAATGTTATATTTGCAACATAATCTGCCTTCTGGTGTCAAGCTTCAGTGAGTGTCCTGCTCTATTACTATTTATAAAGCTGACCAAGCCCTTGGTTTGTTTTGTTTTCTTTCGGACATCTGTTTTGTGTCTCACCTGTCTCTGACTTTGCAGCAATTCTGTTGACTAAAGCAACTAGCTTGAAGCTCTCTTATGCCTCTTGTAAGCAGTTCAAAATGGACTGAACACTCTTAATTACTTTGGCAGATCTGTGACAAGTCTTTTGCCTACATCCACGTCTTGAAGCTTCATATGAAATATCACCAGAATGTAAAGGACTACTGTTGTGAATTATGTGGAAAAGAATATTTCAATGCCAGTTCATTGTGGTACCACAAACTTAGTCACTCAGGTATGTTTTTTCAAATGCTCGTTCCCCTTTTGTGGAGTAGACTGCTAGTTCACAGAAGTTGATGAGCCTCCTATTCTTTAGTGCTGTACAATATTAACATAGTACATTACGTAAGTGGTAACTGCTATGGTCAAAGTGATAATTACAGCCAATCAATCTACAAGCTCCAATCTAAGGTTTTTTATATAATCAAGTTATAATTATTTTAATATAGAATGAGCTTGCATTTGTATATCCCACAATTATTGCCATGAGACCTTTCTAAGTCAACCTGAGCAGTCAGTTGAAGCTTCTGTTTAACATCTCATTGGAAAGATGGCAATGCAGCACTCCCTTGGTACTTTGCTGAAATATCAGTTTAGAGTATGTGCTCTAGTCCAGGTGTGAGGCTTGAACCCAAACCTTCCCGATCAGAGGCAGAAGTACTACCAACAGAGTTGAACTGATGATGAGTTTGCAGTCTATTTGTTTAAACTCATATATAATTTTAAAGTGTACATTTACATTATTGTCTGCTCTCTTTGGATAGATGAACTGCAGTATTGCTGTATGCTGTGTGGAAAGAGATTTAAAACGCCTTCAGGTTATAATCGCCATAAGAAAAAACATCATTTATCAGACGAGAAGTTCCCTTGTAATCAGTTGAGTATTGTTGTTTTCAGTATTGTGGGAATGTACATTGTTCCCTAAAGCACCTCATGTTACTATTGGCACCCGATACTTTAAGCCATTTAAAAGAAACCCTTTTTGTTTTATGTTTTTTAAGCCATTTAGGAAAAAAGACAGCGAGATCGCCGTTAATTTCTTACCCAGCAGCCAGCCACTGTTCAGTTAAGACTTTTGCTTCACTGTGAAATAGCAAAGATGAAAATAGCAAAGGTTGGTGGAGTTGCGGATAGTGATGAGGATTGTCAGAGGATACAGCAGGATATAGATCGGTTGGAGACTTGGGCGGAGAAATGGCAGATGGAGTTTAATCTGGAGAAATGTGAGGTAATGCATTTTGGAAGGTCTAATGCAGGTGGGAGGTATACAGTAAATGGCAGAACCCTTAGGAGTATTGACAGGCAGAGAGATCTGGGCGTACAGGTCCACAAGTCACTGAAAGTGGCAAGTAGGTGGATAAGATAGTCAGGAAGGCATACGGCATGCTTACCTTCATTGGTCGGGGCATAGAGTATAAAAATTGGCAAGTCATGTTGCAGCTGTACAGAACCTTAGTTAGGCCACACTTAGAATATTGCGTGCAATTCTGGTCGCCACACTACCAGAAGGACGTGGAGGCTTTGGAGAGGGTACAGAAGAGGTTTACTAGGATGTTGCCTGGTCTGGAGGGCATTAGCTATGAGGAGAGGTTGGAAAAACTCAGATTGTTTTCACCGGAACGACGGAGGTGGAGGGGCGACATGATAGAGGTTTACAAAGTTGTGAGCAGCATGGACAGAGTGGATTGTCAGAAGCTTTTTCCCAGGGTGGAAGAGTCAGTTTCTAGGGGACGTAGGTTTAAGGTGCGAGGGGAAAAGTTTAGAGGGGATGTGCGAGACAAGTTCTTTACACAGAGGGTGGTGAGTGCCTGGAAACTGCTGACGGGGGAGGTGGTGGAAGCAGGTAAGATAGTGACGTTTAAGAGGCATCTTGACAAATCCATGAATATGATGGGAATAGAGGGATACGGGCACCGGAAGTGCAGAAGGTTTTAGTTTAGGCAGGCATCAAGATCGGCGCAGACTTGGAGGGTTGAATGGCCTGTTACTGTGCTGTACTGTTCTTTGTTCTTTGAAAGTATTATGGAAATTAATTTAACTATGCTTCTGACATTACAAGCAATCTGCAAATTCATTGAATAAAAGCATTTCCAGTTAATGTAGGTGTTGGCCTTCTTGGCAGTCGATCAAATGAATATGTCAATGCAATCATTTAAATGCTAGATAGACATTGAGGAATTGCCAGTGGTGCAAATACTGCCTAGTTCCCAGCTGCTGATGTTGAGGTGTTGGATACTGGACATGGCGAGATGTTTTCATGAGAAAAGCAGTGGCGACTTCAGATGTAGTATATTCAACAAAAAAATGGTGTAATTTTGTGTTCAGTGCGAATGGAATACATGGCATTTATTAGCATCATGAAGAACTGCCAGGTTGGATTTGGGCCAAATAGAGAGGACCCTCCAACTTGACAGACTGATCAATCCCTTATTGCACTGTTGTGAAATTTTCCATTTCTGGGCCAGTCTCCTTTCAATTGTGCCAAGTGTCAGACAGGTTTTTTTTGTGCTCTGGTTTTGCATCCACATGAAGTGGATTGTAACAGCTCAAACTAACTTCATTTAGGACCCTTAAAGCTGGCAGGAAAAAGAGTCTTTCAGACTATGTCTGGGCTGGATTGGATCCAAGTAGTCAAGGTGAAATTGCAGTGTATTAACCACTGCCACCAGTCCTTCTTGAGTAACTAATTTATTTACTGCTCCAGTAGAAGATGATACCTGCATTCATGCTCACTGTAGCAGCATACCTCTTTCTTTTTTTACAACAAATCTTCTTGAAAATAAAAAGCAATCCTTACACATTTGATTATTAAATAGATAATTCTGCTAACAGTGCAGAATGTGATATTTGCATATCTTGAGGTTTCTGTTGCTTGTATTACTAATTTGCAGTCTATTATTTTGAAATCAAGAAGAGCATTTCAGATCCATTTTAATCTCTCTTTTTACTTAGTCAATCAGCTCCACCGTTTCTACACATTGTAGCAGGTTGTGATTTGTGCCTGTGATTTCTCTCACTGAGCAACATTGATGACAGTTACTTCCTGGTGACCCTGTTACCTGTGTGATTTGAGCATCTTCCTTTTTTGGCTTTGATACTCAATATGGTAAAGCTCATTCAGGGAGAAAAACTGATGTTCCAACAGGTAGAAGAGGCCTACATGTTCCTTTCTCCATTGTTGGTGTTACTTCTCCATCATTGGGGTTTCCCATCTTAGGAGCAGGCGGCTGCTAATCTGAGCAACCCAGTGAAGACCCCCACCCCCTCTCATTACGCTTTTCTGCTGCCTCCTCCTTTAGGGCGATGTTTGACCACCACTCGGCACCTTACTGAATTGAGATGGGAAACTACATGGAGTGGAGGGAACCTTGAGCTCCATAATAGAGCATATTGGTATGCAGTCCCACTCTACCACTTGTCAAGACAGGCTTGACAGGTCGCATGTCCTGCAGACTAGAAGCTCTGAGATTTGCTGAATTAGCTAATGGGTGCTGGGGCAGCAGCTGCAGCACTGCATAAACTATCATAATAATACTTAGATGCATTTAAGGGGAAGCTAGATAAACACACAAAGGAGAAGGAAATAGAAGGCTATGCTGATGGGGATTAGATGAAGATAGGGTAGGATGAGGCACATGTGGAGCATAAATGCCAGCATTGACCAGTTGGGCTGAATGACCTGTTTCTAACCTCTATGTAACTACTATTGATCTCAGTGCTTCTGAGCTGGGGTGTTGGGTGGGAGGAAATCAACCAGAATTTTTGATCCTGATACTAGCCAGGGTCGTCTTCTTGAAAGTGTACATTGATGGACATTGCGTGAAGCTCCATGCAGTTGAATAGCCCATCAGCATTGCATTATTCAGGGTGTATGTGAATAATGGCTTCTTGGGTGAAGAACTGCATGGAATCAACCGGTTGAGTAGGAAAATTGGTAAAAGAAGTCTATAAATATTAGTCAAGCTCCTGTGGAGAATCAAGGCCACGTGTAGTGTTCAAGTGAACTGGGGTGTGAGGTCTGGGGTAATTGGATCAGATGTAATTCAGTCCACATTTTAAAATCATGCAGTTTCCCCTAATCTTTAAATAATATGTTGATTTTATATTATTCTATAGTTAAGTAACAAAACTTTCAGCATTTCAGGAAGTAGAGTTGTTGGTGCATCGGAATTTCTCTGCAGTATTGGCTGAGGTCCCGGAAGATGCTAAACTGAGACACTACACTGATGAGTGGGTGGTAAATACAACATGACTAGTTTACATAGGAATTCTCCATTATAAGTATGGATGTAGGACTTTATAATGGAAAAAATTACCAAGATTTGACAACGGGAAATCATGCAGATGTAAGCATTTTTAATATATTAAATATATATCGTTTTAACCAGAGTCCAAGTGCATTTAAAACATATTATTGAAGTGTTAGTAATTGACACTGCGCAAATTAAGTGTAATTTTTTAAAAACGGTATGATTGTGGCACAGTAATGTAGTACCCTATTGCATTGTGATGAGGATGTTAAGAGGAGTGGATTATGCTACAAATTCCTGATATTGGTTGTGCTGGTAAAGGGAGGCAGATTCTGCCTTCAGTGAATGAGAGAATTAGAGTTCATGCCACCTAGGCTGACATTCTTGGTAAACATGGAAAGGCCCAGAGTGGATCTCTCAAGACTGGGGAGAAATCTTTAGATTCTTAATCTTGTACAGTCACTTGTATCATTGACCATTACAAAAATAATTGGGTGTTTTGCTTAGGTGTAATACATGTGGCAAGGTGTTTTGTGACTGCAAACGAACAAGAAGAGCAAATTGTGAAGAAAGACCACGAATCAGGCGCACTGTAGAGCACATGTGTGAGCATTGTAACAAGATATTCAGCCAGATCGAGGACTATCGTAAACACATGACTCAACACACAGGTACCATCTGAGTTCAGGAAATGACCAGCTGATTCTAAAAATAACTTAACATAAGAAGTCGTAAACTTTCTTAATTTCTCAATGTCAGGTCCTCTGCTGGGAGTCTGATTTTGACATAACCCTAATGTGCTGCTATCACAACTTTGCTTTGCACACAAATCTCATTCCTAATATTGAACCTTTTGACAGAATGTATTGTCTTTTCTGTATTTATTTTGGTGCAGGACTAAAACCATTCCAGTGCTTGACCTGTGGCTTGTCCTGGGCTGATCCTCGCTCATTGCGACATCACATTCGTGAGCACACTGGGGAAAAGCCTTACGTCTGTTCCATCTGTCTGGATCCTCACATCGATGCACGAAGTTTGCGGCTACACATGAAAAAACTCCATGGAAACGCTGTTCCAAAGCGTATTACACTTAAAAGGGAACCACTGCCACTACACAAATACTCAACATACTTGACCCATGATATGTTTCTGACACCAGGCACAGATCAGAAGCAGGTGGCTGATGATTTCATGAATGAGCTAAAGCAATAAGGTGATTACACTGTGAGAAAATGGAGAGCATGTTACAACCATTTTTTAATGAGCATTCCAGAAATCTTCCCATCCTGTCTGATCAAATTTTCCAACTTTGAGCCAAGTTCTGCCTCTGTTTCAGAATGGAAAAGTTCAGGCATTGAAATGTCCGCAGGATCACTTGAAAAGCAAGTGTGGATGTGTTTTGCATAAAGTTTTAACTTTTTTGATAAAATATACTCTGCAAAAAAAATCTTTTGAGTATTATAAAATGGTGAGAACATGTAAAAGACATAGTAAATATAGAAATTTCAGAAGAGTCACTTCTACACTGCTCCCCTAAATGTACACAATACAAATCCAAGATTTATTAATTTAGAAAGTACTAAAAAGGAACAAGGTACAGTTGTTAAGTGTGTTACAACTTTTGAACAACAGAGGGAAACATTTCTTTTTAAATTAAAAATTTTTTTTTTGGTCCTGGTTCACATACATTGTTTTTAACCTGCCACTTTATTGATGGAATTGGCATTATTCGATTAGAAGATGATCTTAACGTGGTTACTTTTTAAAGACTTTTAGACTTTGTTTCATAATTATGATTGGCTCTCAAGCATTTCTTTATTACAGTATACAGTCTGTTAGTACAGTTGAACTCACGAAAGAAACAAAGTTTCTGACTTTTCATTGAGATGAACACAGCTTACAAAGTGATACATATCTGCAGGCTTTGTTTCTTTGCCATGAACAGTTGAAGTCAGTTTTGATTTTTTTGATCAACAGATTTGGCTGTTTTAATGCATTAATTGAAATAGATGCTGCAAAGCCCAGTGAAGTGTGTCCTGAGGCAAGCAGAAGCCATGTCTGGACAATGTCAACATTTGGGCTGATGGCCAGAGTTATAAAGGAATGCTGGTCTGGTACACAGCCAGGGATTCCTGCAGGCATTCGAAAGGAAGTGCATTCCTCAGCAGTTTGAAAGAGGTTAAAGTGTTATTTTTCAGGTGCTAAGCAGAATTTATTTTTTAATTGGAAATTTTTTGACCTCTTTTTCCTGGATGTACCATGTACCTGTTCCATACCTGTCAAACTTTCAGCACCTCAATTCTAATGCCTTCTTCACCAAGGTTGAACTGTTGAACCATCCTCATTTTTAAAACATAGTTAGATCTCACACTGCAATCCATGAAAATGGCAGAATTAAAGTGCTGCTAAAAAGATAAAGTATCTTCTATTTAAAGATACTTTCCAGGAACTTTTAATCATTTAATCTTCTAAAGTATATGTAAGTTCTGGAATTTGTGTTTACCATATGAATTGCTACTGAATTATGTTAACAGGTCTTCTAAAACAGACATCAAGATGTTTCGGCCGCCCTGATCAGTCTGACTAAAATTAACTTCTGGAAACAAGCTCTGTGTCCTAGCGATGGTAGATCTGAACTTGTGTGATAAGCACTGAGCACTATTGAGGAGGCATTGTATTTGTTGCTGTGTGGAAACTGTACTTTATAGTCAGCCTGAAAACAGTCCACATCTGTGAAATCTTCTAGAAGGCTTTTAGCAAATGAGACAGTAGCAGATTGTGCACATCACACTCTTAAAATGGGAAAGGCAGGAATATGTACAGTAATACAGCAGGTACTGAAGCAAATGCTGTTGTCATCAAGCTGTGTTGAAATTCTGCCCAATGTGGCTAAGTGAAACACTGTCCTTTTTACTTTTGTTACCTATCCATTTTCCTCTCTTTCTCCCCCTTCATCCCCTTTGACCACACAGATCATTAAACATGCCTTGTATGTAGCCACATCCAGTAATGTTAATATTTTTAGTCTGAGCGTAGTTCCTTGTTTTGTGTGATTTTTGTCTTTACTACAGTTATTCAAAGATAAAAGCAGACTTTGTATTTATTTGTTCGCACTGGAATTAAAGGCCCGCTACCCGACCCGAACCCGACGGGACCCGACGACGTGTGTCGGATTCGGGTCGGGTCGGGTTGCACTTCAGGGTCCGGCATTCAGGCTCGGGTCGGGCCGGGTCAGACACAATCTATCATAGGTAAGTGGCTCCAATGCTAATGTAATTTTTGGACTAGAAAGGTGATATTGTTAGTTATTTTAAGCTTGTGCAGTTCAGCAACAAAGTGAAAAACAGAAGGTAAGTTAACGGATGGTCGGGTCGGGCGCACGAAAAGGTGAAAGGACTCAGGCCGGGTTGGGCTCAGGTCGGATGTGGTTCTGTTGGGCTTGGGTGGGATTTTTTTTTTTGTAAACCCAAGCAGGCCTTTAACTGGAGTATAAACAGCGACTGAAACAACACGGAAGGCAGCAGTTACGGGTTATAAGTCCAGCTAAATTGGCGTAGAGATTGGGTGCCACGGGTTGCCTTTGTCAGTGGGACAGGTCATCGCACCTCACTGGACAGCGAGCGCCCGCCTCAAACCGGGCAGCCCCCGGTCAATAAGGTTCTGTCCCGCCACAGTCCACCTGCTTCAATGGGTGTTTGGAGCTCAGGGTCATTGCCCAAAAGGTGGACTGCAACACCACACCAAACAACATGAAAAAAGGAAAGAAGGTACCAGCCCTTCGCTTTGCAAGCTGGAACGTCAGAACTACGTGTCCTGGCCTGTCGGAAGACCTTACACAAATCAACGATTCTAGGAAGACCGCCATCATTAACAACGAGCTCAGTAGACTCAATGTAGACATTGCAGCACTTCAGGAGACGCCTCCCCGCGAGTGGATCTCTCGCAGAGCAAGACTACACCTCCTTCTGGCAGGGCAGGGATCCTGAAGAACCAAGACAGCATGGAGTGGGCTTCGCCATCAGAAGCTCCTTGCTCCGCATGATAGACCCTCCCTTTAATGGCTCGGAAAGCCTTCTGTCCATCCAACTGCTCACCACCTCTGGTCCAGTACACCTACTCAGCATCTATGCTCCAACACTCTGCTCCCCACCTGAAGCTGAAGACCACTTCTACGAGGAACTCCATAACATCATTAGCAGCATCCCTAACACCGAACACCTGTTCCTGCTGGGGGACTTTAATGCCAGGGTTGGGGCCGCCCATGACTCATGGCCCTCCTGCCTTGGGCGCTATGGGGTTGGAAGGATGAATGAGAACGGGCAGAGACTGCTTGAGTTGTGCACCTATCATAACCTCTGCATCACCAACTCGTTCTTTCACACTAAACCCTTTCACCAGTTTCATGGAGGCACCCAAGATCGTGTCGTTGGCACCAGCTAGACCTCATTGTCACAAGGCGAGCCTCCTTAAACAGTGTTCAAATCACACGCAGCTTCCACAGTGTGGACTGCGACACCGACCACTCCCTGGTGTGCAGCAAGGTTAGACTCAGACCAAAGAAGTTGCATCATTCCAAGCAGAAGGGCCACCCGCGCATCAACACGAGCAGAATTACTCGTCCACAGCTGTTACAAAAATTTCTAAATTCACTTGTAACAGCCCTTCAAAACACTCCCACAGGGGATGCTGAGACCAAGTGGGTCCACATCAGAGACGCCATCTATGAGTCAGCTTTGACCACCTACGGCAAAAGTGCGAAGCGAAATGCAGACTGGTTTCAATCTCATAATGAAGAGCTGGAACCTGTCATAGCCGCTAAGCGCCCTGCACTGTTGAACTACAAGAAAGCCCCCAGCGAGTTAACATCCGTAGCACTTAAAGCAGCCAGAAGCACTGCACAAAGAACAGCCAGGCGCTGCGCAAATGACTACTGGCAACACCTATGCAGTCATATTCAGCTGGCCTCAGACACCGGAAACATCAGAGGAATGTATGATGGCATTAAGAGAGCTCTTGGGCCAACCATCAAGAAGGTAGCCCCCCTCAAATCTAAATCAGGGGACATAATCACTGACCAACGCAAACAAATGGACCGCTGGGTTGAGCACTACCTAGAACTGTACTCCAGGGAGAATGTTGTCACTGAGACTGCCCTCAATGCAGCCCAGCCTCTACCAGTCATGGATGAGCTGGACATACAGCCAACCAAATCGGAACTCAGTGATGCCATTGATTCTCTAGCCAGCGGAAAAGCCCTGGGAAGGACAGCATTACCCCTGAAATAATCAAGAGTGCCAAGCCTGCTATACTCTCAGCACTACATGAACTGCTATGCCTGTGCTGGGACGAGGGAGCAGTACCTCAGGACATGCGCGATGCCAATATCATCACCCTCTATAAAAACAAAGGTGACCGCGGTGACTGCAACAACTACCGTGGAGCCTCCCTGCTCAGCATAGCGGGGAAAGTCTTTGCTCGAGTCGCTCTAAACAGGCTCCAGAAGCTGGCCGAGCGCGTCTACCCTGAGGCACAGTGTGGCTTTCGTGCAGAGAGATCGACCGTTGACCTGCTATTCTCCCTTCGTCAGATACAGGAGAAATGCCGCAAACAACAGATGCCCCTCTACATTGCTTTCATTGATCTCACCAAAGCCTTTGACCTCGTCAGCAGACGTGGTCTCCTCAGACTACTAGAAAAGATAGGATGTCCACCAAAGCTACTAAGTATCATCACCTCCTTCCATGACAATATGAAAGGCACAATTCAACATGGCGGCACCTCATCAGACCCCTTTCCTATCCTGAGTGGCGTGAAACAGGGCTGTGTTCTTGCACCCACACTTTTTGGGATTTTCTTCTCCCTGCTGCTTTCACACGCGTTCAAGTCTTCTGAAGAAGGAATTCTCCTCCACACAAGATCAGGGGGCAGGTTGTTCAACCTTACCCATCTAAGAGCGAAGTCCAAAGTACGGAAAGTCCTCATCAGGGAACTCCTCTTTGCTGACGATGCTGCTTTAACATCTCACACTGAAGAGTGCCTGCAGAGTCTCATCGACAGGTTTGTGGCTGCCTGCAACGAATTTGGCCTAACCATCAGCCTCAAGAAAACGAACGTCATGGGGCAGGACGTCAGAAATGCTCCATCCATCAATATTGGCGACCACGCTCTGGAAGTGGTTCAAGAGTTCACCTACCTAGGCTCAACTATCACCAGTAACCTGTCTCTAGATGCAGAAATCAACAAGCGCATGGGAAAGGCTTCCACTGCTATGTCCAGACTGGCCAAGAGAGTGTGGGAAAATGGCGCACTGACACGGAACACAAAAGTCCGAGTGTATCAAGCCTGTGTCCTCAGTACCTTGCTGTATGGCAGCGAGGCCTGGACAACGTATGTCAGCCAAGAGCGACGTCTCAATTCATTCCATCTTCGCTGCCTCCGGAGAATACTTGGCATCAGGTGGCAGGACCGTATCTTCAACACAGAAGTCTTCGAGGCGGCCAACATCTCCAGCTTATACATACTACTGCGTCAGCGGCGCTTGAGATGGCTTGGCCATGTGAGCCGCATGGAAAATGGCAGGATCCCCAAAGACACATTGTACAGCGAGCTCGCCACTGGTATCAGACCCACCGGCCATCCATGTCTCCGCTTCAAAGATGTCTGCAAACGCGACATGAAATCCTGTGACATTGATCACAAGTCATGGGAGTCAGTTGCCAGCATTCGCCAGAGCTGGCGGGCAGTCATAAAGGCGGGGCTAAAGTGTGGTGAGTCGAAGAGACTTAGCAGTTGGCAGGAAGAAAGACAAAAGCGCAAGGGGAGAGCCAACTGTGTAACAGCCCCGACAAACAAATTTTTCTGCAGCACCTGTGGAAGAGCCTGTCACTCTAGAATTCGCCTTTATAGCCACTCCAGGCGCTGCTGCACACACCACTGACCACCTCCAGGCGCTTATCCATTGTCTCTCGAGATAAGGAGGCCAAAGAAGAGAAGAAACTGAGAGTTAACACAAGTAACTTATTTACACAAGCTTTGAGCCAGTCCTCTTTGTACTAATTTGCATGGTTTCTTCAAGGCAAATGGTCAACTTTTGCCTATCCTGATTAAACACAATGCATTTACATGATTTTTTTTTTTTGTCACTACAATTTTGATGCCCAGAATGTGCACTTTGTGTGTGTGTGTGTGTATGTATGTCCAATTCTATTCCTCGAGAAATTAACCCCAGTGCTTTGGTGGCTTTTTTTTTAAAGGCCTTGTTAACTTCCGTTACTACTTTTAATGATTTGTGAATTTGTACCTCTGGAATTCTTTGTTCCTCTGTGCAATTTTGCAAGGAACATTATTTCTTATTCCTCTTACTAAAATGCACCACCTCACATTTACCTACATTTGCCATTTACTCGCCCATTCTGCAAAATTATTAACACTGCCTTGTATTTTGTTGCAACTTCCTCAGTATTAACCACACGCTCCAATTTGGTGTCATTTGCAAATTTTGAAATTGTACTTCAGAGTTCCAAGTCCAAATCAGGCATGTTTATGGTGAACGGCATTGAGTCCTGCACAGATCCTTGAACACACCTTCCCACCTATTGCCAATCTGAGTAACTACCTTTAAACCTACTTCAGTTTTCTGTTTTGTTGCCAAACACTATCCATTCTATTACTTTTCCCCTCATCCACATCTCATGAGACTACCTTATCAAAGAACTGATGGCCCCATGTGCAGCTTTGAAACTGCGTTAACTTACAACTGAGCCAAAAACAAAGTGATCTTGTTGGGCTATCAGTAGACACAAGAATAATTAAGAGTTCAAGTGAGTCCATTTTTATTGGTGTTCTAAGACAGGACAGTGTTAATCATTGGAAAGTGTATGCTATTCTTGTACTGGAATTTTTACAATAATGTGTATTTTGAAATGTATTTTATTCTTACCTGCAGACCATGTGACAGGAAAATCTTTAAAATTTCAAAATAAAAATGTGACACTGCAGTAAGATTTTTGTTAATTCTATCAACATGATCTGTTTGCACAGATTTACCAAAGGCATTAGTTGCTTGTGTAAGCAGATTCCGCATCTCTTACAAACAGGTTTTCCCATACTAGCTAATATCCAGTTATACAATAGCGTAACATGAGTTTGCAGGACTGTAACAGAGATACCCAAGTTTAGTGAACTGGATGTTGTGATTGACCTTCACTTGTGCCCTCACATTCACTTCTCTAATCTTTCAGAAGGCAGTGCTGATAAATGCTCTGAGGAGATGCAGTAAGTGTAAAATAAAGAATGTGATGTATTTTTCAGAATACACAGGAATAAACAAATTCCAGACTTTTAAAATTTATTTTATAAAACTCTTCAGCTTACATACAAATCTCTATCAAACAGTAACTAAAGAAAGTGAAACACACATATTCAAGATCAGTTCCAGTAGAGGCAAACTAGGACTTGGGGCGGCTGACCAGAAAGGAAAACGCTAATGAACATTACACCAACTCCAATGTAAATCATACCTGAATCCTTCCCATTTCCTAATTTTTGACCATTTTTGCAGGTGCATTGCAACTGACAAGCTATGCCTAATATTATTTTCACAGGGCACCTTTTAAACTATGCATTCCTACAATATGGTTAGTAATTTATTAATCACAACAAAAAGGAGGAGTTTCTTACAATCTTCAATAACAACTGAAATTCCTTTCCATGTATCTTTAAAATGTTTATTTTTAAATTTTAAAAAGAAACTCAATTTATCTACTCCCTGTTACATCAAAATCACCTGTGATTGATTTATATTGGAGTGACGCCTTAACTTAAACTGAGTTTACAAAGGCCTAAGGTTTGCAGCTCAAACTAGAGGAAATTGAGAGTTTTGCAGCCAAACTACGAATGCCAGTCATTTAAGCTGGTATCCTTAATGATCAAGGGTAATAGGTGAGATTGTTATCTTGTTTCAGATGCTTCCAGTGAGGATTCACGAATGTGATGCTGGGAGGAATTCAAGCCTACATAGAATGATACCAGCAATAATTTTCCCCATGCTCAGCCTGCCCATTGATCACTTGAAATATACAAACTAGGAGCAGGACTAGGCTATTCAGCCCCTCGAACCTACTCTACCATTCTGTAAGGTCATGGGTGATTTGTTTGTGGTCACAATTCAGGTTTCCTACCTACCCCCAATACCCTTTGACTCCCTTGTCAAGAATCTGTCTACCTCTGCCTTAAAAACATTCAATGACCCTGCCTCCACCGCTCTCCGGGGAAGAGAGTTCCCAGACTCACGATCCTCAGAGAAAAAATTTCTCCTTATCTCTGTCTTAAATGGGAGACCTGTTATTTTTAAAGTGTGTCCCCTAGTATTAGTCTCTCCACATCCTTTCAACATCTACCCTGTAAAGTCCCCTCAGGATCTTGTATATTTCTATAAGATCACCTCTCATCCTTCTAAACTAAATGAATACACACCCAATCTGTCCAAACTTGTATCTAAGATAACCTCCTCATCCAAAGAATCAGTCGAGTGAACCTTCTCTGAACTGCTTCCAATGCAATTATATCCTTTCTTAAGTAGGGACAGCAAAACTGCACACACTACTCTAGATATGGTCTCATCAATGCCCTCTACAACTGTAGCAAAACATCTCTACTTTTATTTTCCATTCCTCTTGCAATAAACGACAACATTGCCCATTTGCCTTCTTAATCAGTTGCTGTACCTGCATAGTAACGTTTTGTGTACTCGGACACCCAGACCGCTTTGCTTCTCAGAGTTCTGCAATCTCTCCATTTAAATAATATGTTGCTTTTCTATTTGTTCAGTCAATGTGGACAAGTTCACACTTTCCCACAGTATGAAGAGCTGGAGTTTTCAGATAATGCATTAGTAGAAAATGTTATTACTTTGTTCAGACAGGATCTCGTGGTTGTCGACTTGCTAGTTCGTAAAATGTTATGCATTTTTCAATCCTTGAAATGTGACGATACTTATCTAAAGCTTCATCAGAAAACTAAATGGATAATGATCCAGACTTTGCAAATCTTCAGTGTTCTCCATTAAATCTGGATGAGATGGGTATTAGTATTACTGATTTAAAACCTGTGCCTGACTATAAAATATACCTGGACCTTCCCGACACAGCCAGTTAGCTTCGCCACGTTACTTTCCCTCACATTTCTGAGGTATTTTAAGTTCCTTTGCATCACACATAATTCCCAGAACAAGTTCTGTGTTCTCGGCCCACTATCAATCCTGCTGTATGAGCAAAGGACTTTCCTTCTTGCTCAATCTCTCTACCTCCATTTTACAACTCCTCCTCACAGGCTAGCTGCGATCCAGAACTCAACAGGGTGGCAAATCAATGACATGAATCCATTGCACCGCAGGGAAGGGTGCTGGTAATTCACCACTAGCCTTCCTACCGATGAAGAATGGGGAAAGACATTCTTGATGCCTATTCTTCCCCATTGATGCACGGAACATGGAATCATGTTAGAAATCAAATCATTATTTTGTTGCAAGAATGATGCACATAGCGATGTTAATGAACTGCTTTTGTTCTTTTCCAAAATCTCAACTTTAAAATCCATCACATCTTCCTTATTTTCAAGTGTGCCAGATAGTACTGTCTGTACGTGCTTGCAGAAATAAATGGAAAAGTAGGGGAGAGTAAACAACCACATTTTCCTGATTCTTAGATGGGGAGAGAGTAAATGTCATAGAGCTGTAAGAATTTTTTAACTCAAGTTTGGCTCTTCAAGATAATTATGACAAGCAAATATTATGTACAATACAAGCACTAAAGCCAGTACACACAATGTGTGCTTGGTTAAGAATTTTTGCTAACAGTTTACCAGTGGGCCCTAGTCTTTGTGTTCTACCGAAGAACAAATGTTTAGGGAACAGAAAGTTGCAGATCTGCAACTACTTGAGCACTACTTTGCAGTGAGAATGAAGAATGCTGCCACCAGAGGGCATCTTGATTCCAATACAGGGCTATTGGTTTTCAAACAATTCCATGTGAGAGACCCCATCTTAAATTTCAACAGTGTCAGCTCCCCAAAGAAAAACGGTGTTAACACTGTAGAAAATATTTAGTATGCAGCAACTGAGATAATATGTCAACAAATATAGAATAATTCAGAATATAGAAGTATTAAGGCACTGTTCTTGTTATGTTGTATACCTGACCTCAAAGGCCAGAAAGCTGCTGATCTCCTGTATTTCTCTGGAATTCCCTTTTGGAAGCACAGCTAAGAACATAAGAAATAGGAGCTGGGCTGGGCCATTTGGCCCCTCAAGCCTCCCCTGTCATTCAGTAAGATCATGGCTGATCTGCCCAGACCTCAACTCTTTCGAGCAAGCTCCTCATAACCCTCAACTCCCCTGTATTTCAAAAATCTATCTACCTCCTCTTCAAATACTTTCAGTGATCTAGCCTCCACAACTCTCTGGGGCAGAGAAGTCCAGACATTCACTACCCTCTGAGAGAAGAAATTCCTTTGCATCTCAGTTTTGAATGAGTGTCCCCTTATTCTGTAACTATGTCCCCTAGTTTGAGATTCCCCCACCAGTGGAAACATCTTCTCAACATCTACCCTGTCAAGCTCCCCCAGAATCTTGTACATTTCCATAAGACTACCCCTCATTCTTCTAAACTCTAATAAATAAAGGCCTAACCTGTTTAGCCATTCTTGATAAGTCAACCCCTTCATCCCAGGAATCAGCAGTGAATCTCTTTCGAACTGCCTCCAATGCTGGTATATCCTTTCTTAAATACGGGGACCAAAACTGTACACAGTACTCCAGGTGCGGCCTCACCAACACTCTATACAGTTGTAACAAGATTTCCTTATTTTTAAACTCCAACCACCTAGCAATAAAGGCCAAAATTCCATTTGCCTTTTTAATTAATTGCTGCACCTGCATGCTAACTTTTTGTGTTTCATGCACAAGAACACCCAGATCCCACTGTGCTGCACTTTTTTGAAGTCCTCTCCATTTAAATAATAGTCTGCCTTTTGATTCTTCCTACCAAAGTGCATGACCTCACACTTTCCTACATTAAACGCCATCTGCCAAGTTTTTGTCCACTCACTCAACCTATCTATATCCCCTTGCAGAGTCTTTATGTCCTCATCACAACATGTCCTCCCACCTATTGTTGTATCGTCAACAATTTGATATATTACCCTTTGCCGTCTAGGGTTACCAATCCGCTCAGAATTAAAAATTAATCTCTTGGATAACCTTGGAGAAAAATCACAGGAGTATTAAAGTTTTTTTATTCATTTTCTTTGAACACTCATTTATCAGTTATTAAAATATTAGAGATGGGCAAAAAAGCTGTTTGATTGCGTAGGGTGGTTGGAGGCCGGAGGTCATCTGATGAAACCTCCAGGATTGTGTCCAATTACAGTTGGAACCAATTCATTTAGTTAAATTTACAACAAAACCAGTTGACTGGGCAGTTAGTATACAGCAAAATTCTATGAAAGATTACATGTGCAAACTATTACCACTGACGAGCACTGATTTTAGTGAAAAAGTGTAATTTTCTGTGTGTCTGTAATTAAGGGAAAATCTCTTCAAGGTGACTTTCTCAGAATGCTACTTGTGATGCTTGAAGATAAAGCAAAGATGTCATTAACCGGTAAGGATTAAACCATTCACAGTGTTCATCTGTATAAGGTCTTGGAGTACAGTACCACAGTGGGGGAAGACAGATTCATTGTGTTCCTGTTTTTAGGGCACAAAGTCGATGCCAGTAAAAAGGAGTAAATTCAGGAGAGTTAATCTCCCCAGCACTGTTCAAACAGTGAGGCCTTGGACAGGGTTGCCCACGTGCTGCTGATTCATTGTTTTAAAATATTTGTTCATGAGATTTTGATGATGCTGGCAAGGTCACATTTATTACCCATCCCTAGTTTTATCGAAGTGGTGGTGGCTGCCATATAGAACCACCTCATTACTTTTGGTGATGGTGCTCCCATGATTGTGTTGGGTAGGGAATTCTTCGATTTTGACCCAGTAATGATGAACGATCGGCAGCACAGATCCAAACAGGGTGGTGTGTGACTTGGGGGTAATCGTATCCTTATGACTTGGAGAGACAGGGAAAGGTGGCAATGGAGAAAACCTTCACACAAATCAATAATAGTAACTTATTTTTATTCCCAACAGTCGTGGAGATAAAGTACAGATGTTTTATTAACTTATTAAATCTATCCTGCTACCATATGATTGAGTATCCTTATTCATACACAATGCATTTACAAGCTAATGGAATTATTTTTATCATGTTGATCCTTTTCAGAAGTTCAAAGTAGGGTTATTGTCAGTTTACTACTGCTTCAGGAGCCTTGCTCAGGCTTTCATTGCTTGGTAAGAATGGACTTGAATGGAATGTACATAACACAAATGGGGTCTGGAGTGATAGCACAGCAAGTGAAGCAGATTGTAAAGTTGAGTCCTGAATTCCTTGTATGTGGATCTTTATTCACTTACACTCCACTTTTTACTGGCAATATAATGCAGAACCCATTGTGGGAGGAAATCATCACAAATCTGTTACAGTTTATCAATCCACTTGTTAAAATCTGTTACTTACACATTCATTCTGCTGTATCTCCAATCCCTTACGTAGTTCCCCATTCACTGCCATACACAGATTATGCCACAAGGAGATGAAGCTTGCAGTACTCA
This sequence comes from Heterodontus francisci, assembly GCF_036365525.1. Taxonomy (NCBI): domain Eukaryota; kingdom Metazoa; phylum Chordata; class Chondrichthyes; order Heterodontiformes; family Heterodontidae; genus Heterodontus; species Heterodontus francisci. The sequence goes on along the minus strand of NC_090400.1, from coordinate 40,296,236 downwards.
GCCGCTGGAAGCATCTATCTTGTATTGAACGCACAAAATATAAAAAGAAAAAGTATATTGGGCTCTTGAAGCCTCCTTCTTCAAACACATCATGTTCAATTACGTAATTATTTTACCATCTCTCCCACTTCTTTAATCTCCTGAGGAAAGTAAAACTAAAGAAAACAAAAACAAAAGCCATAATTTTACGGCCCCCCCCCCCCCCTCAATGAGCGCGCTCCTGGCGGGAGTGGGGTGCGTAAAATTGAGTGGGAGGTGAGATGGTGCCGTTCCCAAGCCCTTCCCGCCCCGACTGCAATTTTACGTGGGGCGGCGGTGGCGAGAAATGGCCAGCCCACCCCAGGTTAATCAAGGCCCTTAAGTGGACAATTAACTGTCACTCCAAGGCCTCCTCCCACCGCCGCAGGTATTTTACCCTTGGCGGCTGGGCGGCAAAGGCCCCAAGAACCCCACCTGGTAAAACCTGGCAGCCTTCTTGCGGGCTGAGGTGGGGGGGTCCTCCTGTTCGGGCACACTGTACCACACGGATGGCTGCCCCTGAAGCCCCAACCGGCCCCAATGCGCAATACCTTCCTCAAGGCAGTGGAAGTCCCGCCCAAGGCCAATTAAGGGCCCCGGGAGCAAAAAATCCCAGCCTGGCTCCCCAGGCCCGGCAGAGGCGGACTCGCCACCACTTTATGGCTGGTGGGCGGGGCCTCCCATAATAGTAAAATTCCAGCCAAAAAGTGCATTTATATAGGACCTTTCACAACCTCAGGTCAACCCAAATCATTTTACAGTCAATAAAGTACTGCTGAAGTGTAGCCACTATTGAAATGTAGAAAATGTGTCCGCCAGATTGCATACAGAAAACTCCCACAAACAACAATGTGATAATGACCATATAATCTGTTTTAGTGATGTTAGATATTAGCTCGGACATCAGGGAGAACTCCCCTACTCCTCTTCAAATGGTGTCACGGGACTTTTTACATCCAGCTGAGAGAGCAGACACAACTTCAGTTTAACATCTCATCCAGAAGACGACACATCTGAAAGTGCAGCACTCCTTCAGTGGGGGGGTGAACCAATAACAGGTGCTCAAGTTTCCTGGAGTGGGACTTCAACCCACAACCTTCTGACTCAGAGGCAAGAGTGTGACCAGGTGACAGATACTGTCAAAAAGGCTCAAAAAAGATACCTTTCACAAAATAAATCCAGATGGCAGGCACCATTGGCATATCCTAACTCATCAATCCAACTGAAATCAATGGAATGAAAATCACGTACTTCTATCTAATTAGGCAATCTGCATTACCAGATACTGCTCAGGCTATGAAGATGAAAATCTACTCCCTGTTTTCAACTTCTCCGGCACACAATATCCAATTGTCTCTTAAACAACACTGACTATTGTCAAAGGGTTCATCTCGTTATAATAAGCCCCCTGCTTGTATCTAATATTATTGCTCGGCTTTTATGCACATGGGTCATTTAGGGATGATCAGCACCTGAATTGATCTTCAGGCACCAACCACTGATAAATAGTGAAGTCATACATATTGCAATGGCTCGTGAGTGAGTGTTTCTACCATAAGTTTTAATTGCACTTTTTTTAGTTAGGTGCATTTCTATATACAATTCTATCTGAATTTGAAGCCATACCAATCACAGAGGTGAGGAGAAAACATTAATCATTTAAGTCTTCCAAACCCTCAACTCAGACCCTAAGTTTCGGTTGTGAAGTTGCCCGTACTGTGGGACCTCCATTAACAGCAAGCCAGTTATCCACCTTCCCAGTTATCCACCAGACCCTTTGTGGGACAAAGCCTTGCTTTTCTCATTAAATAAAGCTACATGTTTCCTTGGTAATTTACACAGGGGATATTATTCTAGTTAATTGTTTTAGATTAGATTAGAGATACAGCACTGAAACAGGCCCTTCAGCCCACCAAGTCTGTGCCGACCATCAACCACCCATTTATACTAATCCTACACATCCCATATTCCTACCTATACTAGTGACAATTTATAATGGCCAATTTACCTACCAACCTGCAAGTCTTTGGGCTTGTGGGAGGAAACCGGAGCGCCCGGAGAAAACCCACACGGACACAGGGATAACTTGCAAACTCCACACAGGCAGTACCCAGAATCGAACCTGGGTCCCTGGAGCTGTGAGGCTGCAGTGCTAGCCACTGTGCCACCCTATGGTATTTTTCCATCACATGGGTATCCTTTACCATATGAATAAGACCAAATTGTGAGGACTGATTATCTGCCAATTTGGATAAATATTTGAAGCAAAGAAAGATGCAGGGCTATGGGGTGAGACCAGGGCAGTGGGATTCGTTTTGGATTGATCTAGAAAAGACCAGTCTCATGTACAATGGTATGAATAACCTCCTTCAGTGCTGTAAATGTCTCTGGTTCTATCTGCTTCCAAAAGAGCTTTACAGCCAATGAAGTACTTTTGAAGTGTAGTCACTGTTGTAGAAAATGTGCTATGGGTTTTGCAACAAAAACACTAGTGAGCAGAAAGGAGTCCTGCAACAATTGCAGTCACAGCCTCAATGTAGTCCACTGTATTTTAATCCACTAAGCCACCAAGCCTCCGGACACAGTCGCTATAATTCAGGCAAGACCAGAATGACTTGCAACACAGTGTTATCAACACTGCCATCATCATGGGTTGTTGAAAAGTGGAATTGTTATCTAAAACCAATAAAGTTATCAGAATTTTTTGTGAGTTTCTGATAACTACAGAGCTCTTGATATTCATTAATCATTAACTGAGATGCTCATTTAAAACGTATGGAGCCATTATACATATATATATATATAGATATATATAAAACACCTTGTGCTGAAACTGTTTAAATCACTTCACCGAAGTACCTTTTGAAGCAATGGTTTGTTGTTTTTTCGTTTCTCAAAGTACCTCTCAAAATGAATTACATTGAAGTGGAGTGAATGTTGCAATTAGAGGGAAGCCTGGCAGCCATTTGCTGCACAGTGAGATCCCACAGACAGCAATGAGTTGAATGCCAGTTAATCAAAATATACATTGTGAATGAAAAATAGAGGTAACGATGGACGAGACTGGGATTGAGAGAGTACCATGAGTTACAAACCTACACCATTTGGCCATTTCAAAACACACGACTGACATTATGTAAGACAAAAGTTAATTCCAAGTCCTGCAAAACTGGGAGTCACACAAAATATTTATGTGCTCTTCATATACCAGAAGCTCAAAGGTGATTGAACCTGCTCAGCTGGGTCTAAGGAGACCTCAGAAGATTATAGAATCATGGACAAGGGAAGGAAAGAAAGAAAGACTTACATTTATATAGTGCCTTTAACAATCATCGGATGTCCAAAAGAGCTTTATAGCCAATGAAGTACTTTTGAAGTGTAGTCACTGTTGTAATGTAGGAAATGTGTTCTGGATTTTGCAACCAAAACACTAGTGAGCAGAAAGGAACCCTGCAACAATTGCAGTCACAGCCTCAATGTACGAATATCAAACTGAAGACTACCAAAGATATGCTGTTCCTCAACAGAGTAACTCGCGATTAGGAAGAGCCTTAAATTTAATTCCGGTCTCAACGTCATCGCCTTGGCCAGGAACTAGTACTAGTAGAAGTGTAGCACCAGCCCTTCATCAAACAAAGCAACATCTAGCAATCATAGTTTATGACGCATGTCCATCTACATGAATGACAACTTGGAAAAGATCCATGTGTCAGAGTTCATTCTTAAGATTTGGGTACTAAAGTTTTCATCAGTGACTGTGATTGTTTTAGCAAGAATTTGAGGTAAATAAAGCCTTGGTTTTTGACCACTTTTAAATTTAAGAGGGTTACCAAGAAGATTCCATGTGTTACGAAGATTTTTTAGAAGTGACTGAAATTCAACAAGAAGTTGTACATAAATGCTGTTTCTTTGGAGTTTAATTGCCACCAGAATCAAGAACACAGCTTATACTGCAATATTGTGATGCAATAAATAGTCAAGTACTTCAATATAAAGATAAATCATTTGTCCTATAAAATTAACCCTTTCCTTACAAAGGGATGAGACAGAGTATTAAAATGTTATTCAAATCTCGCTTACAATGTGATTGTTATGAATGCTGAACTTTGTAACACTATTATGTTTTTGAAAGTTATGATTTTTAAAAGTTTAAGATGGAATCTGGAGGGTCAGGTGACCTCGCATCCACTCTCCTGAAGGACAAGGCAGAAATTTTGGTTACCAGGACAACAGAAAACACAGATCAAAGACTTTATTTTTGGAAAAACAGAGACTGCAGGTGTAACATCTGAAGAACAATGGGTTTCACCCTCCCAGTCTTTTGGGTCGTAAACAAGGAATCAGTGATTCTGAAGGTTCAAATCTATCAAGCAGCTGTTAACACCTGGGAGCAGTGGAAGGTCCAGGTGGCTCTGTGAAACCAGACTTCTGGACTGTGCATATTGGAATAGGACAATAAGCTATTGACTTTTCTAAAGGCAGACAGGCTGTAAGAGAAGAAACTAGCGGTTGCAGCCTCAGAGCAAGCTGTAAGGAAGACAACCAGCGGTGGTGGCCTCGCGAAGGAGAGAGGGAACACCTGCTCTTGGAAGCCTGAGACAGTGAAAGGCTGCAAAGACTTGAACCTGTTTTGAAAGTTGAAGCTTGTGGAGAAGCAGCAGACCAGCAGGATCACCAGGAATCGCCATATTCACGGACAGGTCTGAGGTGCTTAGAGAAGTGAGTGAAGGGCACATTGATTTTTGAAAAGGTCTGGAAGACCCAACCCATTGCAACTGGGAGGAATTTGGGATTTTTAGCTGCAAAGATTTCACCATCAAAGAGGACTGTGTAATGTATAAGTGTGGTGTGAAGTTTCCAAGTATTTTAATAAGTAAAGAAAATACCTTTCATTGTAATTTGGGGTGTCAGCTACTTACAGAGTACTATTTAGTTAATGGGGATTTCTTTTAGTTTAATAAAAGACTTAAAATGTGAAATCCTGTTGTGTAATTCTTCGTTCTGGTGGTTCATATCTCATTTTAATGTTAACAGTCTCACGGAGGTCGTAACAGTGATTATTTATCATGGGACATATGTTTAGGGACAGCAATTAGAACTACATTCAGGATGCCACAGGTATAATCCATGCAAGGTTGAAATTCAGCAGGGAAATCTGCTTGCCATTGAAGAGACAGAGCATCATGAAGGAGGACAAGGGACGAATTGTTCTGACTTAATAAGTGTACACGAAAGAACAGTTTGTACGAAAGCACAGCAAAGTCAAAAAACATAGTACGATAAGAGTTCAATATAAAAGGAATCATTTGTTCTTCGTACCCATTTCTATCATCCAAAGTCAGTCATTTTGCTGCTAAACTTTCATACATGTAAGAACAGCCATTCAGGGCAACAGTGAAAGCATCTGAAGTAAAGTGTAGGTTAGTGGGGCGGCACAGTGGTTAGCACCGCAGCCTCACAGCTCCAGCGACCTGGGTTCAGTTCTGGGTACTGCCTGTGCGGAGTTTGCAAGTTCTCCCTGTGACCGTGTGGGTTTCTGCCGGGTGCTCCGGTTTCCTCCCACAGCCAAAGACTTGCAGGTTAATAGGTAAATTGGCCATTGTAAATTGCCCCTAGTGTAGCATAGGGGGATGTGGTAGAAAATATGGGATTGGTGTAGGATTAGTATAAATGGGTGGTTGTTGGTTGGCACAGGCTTGGTGGACCGAAGGGCCTGTTTCAGTGCTGTATTTCTAAATAAAATAAAGAAAACCAAAACCAAGAATTTACTGTTTGCATATTAATGGATGAATGTTTGTACGACATTCCTCTATAGGTGATTTTAGCCATGCGGCGAACCTACTTAAAATAAGCAAGTTAATGTCTCAATTAAAATGGGAGATAAAGGAATGTGGTAGCAATGCATTTAAATATTCAGCTTATATCATTGATGGTAATTTTCAGGTTACAGTCACACATAATTCAAAGCTTTCACCATGTAGAGGAATGTAAGTGATTTGATCAAGAGAAGTCAAAGCCAACAGAAAAGACAAAAGCAAACATTAGAACATCGAACAAAAGATAAATAGTAAAAATCAAGAAATATTACAAGGGACTGGAAGTGTGCAGAGATAGAAGCCAGTCATTAAACTGCCATGAAGAGGATGCATTACATGGTTGATTTAATGTTTGGGCAATCACTCTCTCCAGCTGGATTCGACTGAGCAGGCATTGGGAAATTTTGAGAGATCCTGATTAAGTTTGCATCCCTATACTAATAAAGGCCTCCAACAGGTCTGTTCTACTTTCCGATGTTTGGGCTGTAGAATCTTCGTTACCAGTATCAGTGGGGTAGTGGTTGTACAAACATTTTTTTTTGCAAAACGGGAAGGTCCTTAAAGGTGATGGGATCTGTAAAGCATCTCCCTCAATATCAACATTTGTACCACCAGGGTGCAGCACTGCAGCCAGCTAGAAGCTATAGCAAGTGCAGTTCTCTGTCAACAGACACTATTATGCTACCGATGGGGAGTCCTCGAACTCTGGCACCGTTGGCGGCTATGCCTTCAGCAGTGTAGGCCCTAAGCTCTGGAATCCCTTCCTGTACCTCTCCAGCTCCCCTGCCTCCTTGAGGCCTTCCTTAGAACTAATCTCTTTGCCCAGGTTTTTACTCATACCTCCTGATACCCTCTCAGTGTTTATCTGATTTTGGTTTGTTGGGATGTTTTTTTCTACTTTCGAGGCGCTATGCAAGATGCAGTTGTTGCTGTGTAACTGCTAGTACATAGGACTGGGCAATGTAATATGTTTCAAAGATAAGAGCTAATTTGACAACCTTAGACAAGAATTTTAAATATCCAAACAAATTCTCTTATGTGGAAGTGCAGAAATGGGGAAAGATTCACCTTTGACTATTAATCATTTGATTAATATTCTTACACCACTTCCTGATTTACCATTTGTTAATATGATACCTTAAAGCTAAAACAGAAAAAACAAGGCATGAAAATCAGAGCAATCTACCACATGCACAAAGGAGGATTTGCATGTATTCATGTGAACGCATTCTCAAATTATGAACTCTAATAGTGTGATTACCATATTTAATTTCTGGGCTCTGCTGATTCCATTATCGTCCCATTCATTCCCCTCTACCTGTACTCCTGTCCCCATTCATTTCCTGCTCACCCCCATTCACTGAACACTTCCCATTCATTTTTCATTCTCTTCCACCCCATTTATTTCCCATTTCCACCCTCCTTTGTTCTCTTCTCCCTCTTCATTCCTTGCTTCATTTATTACTAACTTCCTGAACCATTCATTTTCCATTCGCTTCTCCTATTCACCGTTAACTTACCATCTGCATTCCCCAATATGTAGTTCACTTACTCCATTCATTTCCCACTACTACAATCATGCCCTGATCACCCTATTTATTGCTTGCTCCTCCATTCATTTCCTGTTCTCCCTTCATGATTGTTTCACCCATTCATTTTGCAATTCACTATTCATTCTCCTCCCTTATTTAATCCCTGCTCCTTTTTCATTCCATGCTTCTTATTCATTCTTTGTGCCTCCTATTCACCCTTCCCACACTCCAATTTGAATCAACTCTCCTTCATTTTTGACTTTATTCATTCCCCACTTCTCCCTCTTCATTCCCTGCCTCCCCTCCTGCTCCCATGCACTCCCTATTCATTACCTGCTCTCCCATTCACTCATCCTCGTCTTCCCCCTTCGTTGACTACTTTGCTCCTCATTCTGTGCTCTCCAGCCCATTCCATATCCAATTCTTCCCACAGAACCCTGATATCCTCAACCCCTTCACTTTCATTCACCTCCTCCTTCATTCATTGTCCCCCATTCTTTCTCTGTTCTTCCCATGCATTCCCTTCTCTCCAATTCATTAATTTCTCCCTTTCGTTACCTACTCCATTCCTATTCTTTTTCCTCTCTTGCCCATTCATTCCTGCTTCCCATTCCTTCCCCACTCTCCCTCGCATGCCTTCTTTGCAATCCTCATTTTTCTCCCATTCCTCACCTGCTCCCCCCACCCTCTCCTCTGCATTCCTCATTCCTTTCCCACACTCCCTCATTCCTAGTCGTGCTTTTCCCCATTCCTTCTCACTCTCCCCCCATTCCTTCTCTCCATTCCTCATTCTTGCCCCACTCAGTTTCCCTTTCTTTCCATCTCCCCATTCTTTGTCTCCTCTCTGCTTCTGCCATTCCCAGTCTCTCTCTCTCTGCTTCTTCCAATTCCCAATCTCTTTCCCTCTCCCATTCTCAGTCACTCTCCTTCCCTCCTCTTGAACCGTTCCCAGTCTCTCCCCTTCCCATTCCCAGTCTCTCTTCCTCTCCCATTCCCCCTCTCTCTCCCCTCTCCCATTCTCAGTCACTGCCTCCTCTCCCATTCCCACCCTCTGTCTTCCCATCCATTCCTACCCTCTTTCTTCCCCCTGCCATTCCCACCCTCTTTCTTAATCACCATCTCCCTTTCCCCCATTCCCACTCTCTCTCTTTCTCCCCCCCACTTCAAACCTGTCTCTCCACATTAACACCTCTCTCGCACAAACATCCTCTCTCTCCCATTCCCATTCTCTCACTTTCCCATTCTCCCCACTCCCTCCTCCTCTCCTCCCGCTCCATCCCCCACCCTGCCTCCCTCCACCTCTTCCCTTCCCCCCGCCCATTAACTCCCTTCCCCTTTCCCACTCCCTGCCACCCATTCCCCCTCTCTCTCCCTCCCAATCCTTCTCCTTCCCTCCCTCCCATTCCTCTCCCTCCATCCCCCCCATTCTCTCCCCTCCCTCACTTCCATTTCCCCTCCCTCACTCACATTCCCTCACATTCTCTCTCCCTCCTTCCCATTTGCTCTCCCATTCGCTCCCTCCCATTTCCTCTCACCCATTCCCTCCCTCCTTCCCATTCACTCCGATTCCCTCCCTCCTTTCCATTCCCTCTCTCCTATTCCTCTCTCTCTTTCCTTTCCTCTCATTCTCTCTCACTCCCTCTCTCTCTCTCCCCCTCCCTCCCACCCACCCATTCCCACTCGTTCCCCCTCCCTCCCCTTCCCCCTGTCTCTCTCCCTCCGATTCCCCCTCTCTCTCTCCCTCCCTCCCATTCCCCCTCTCTCTCTCCCTCCCTCCCTCCCTCCCATTCCCCCCTCTCTCCTTCCCATTCCCTCTCCCTCCCAACTACCCACCCTCCCATTCCCACACTCCCTCCCTCCCCATCCCCCCCTGTCTCTCTCCACCACCCTCCCTCCCCCATTTCCCCTCCCCACCCTCCCCATTCCCCCCTCCCTCCCTTCACCCCCAACCATTCCCTCTCCCTCCTCTCCCTCCCACCCATTCCCCCCTTCCCTCCCACCCATTCCCCACCTCTCTCCCTCCCTATATTAATGAGTTGGAGGAAAGGGCAGAGTGTAATATATTCAGATTTGCTGATGATACAAAAATAGGTGGGAGGGCATGTTGTGATGAGGACATTAGGAATCTGCAAGAGGATATAGATAGGTTGAGTGAGTGGGCAAAAACTTGGCAGATGGAGTTTAATGTTGGAAAGTGTGAGGTCATGCACTTTGGTGGGAAGAATCAAAAGGCAGACTATTATTTAAATGGAGAGATTCCAAAAAAGTGCAGCACAAAGGGATCTGGGTGTTCTTGTGCATGAAACACAAAACATTAGCATGCAGATGCAGCAAGTAATTAAGAAGGCAAATGGAATTTTGGCTTCTATTGCTAGGATGTTTGAGTTTAAAAATAAGGAAGCCTTGTTACAACTGTACAGGGTGTTGGTGAGGCCGCACCTGGAGTACTGTATACAGTTTTGGTCCCCGTATTTAAGAAAGGAAAGACTGGCATTGGAGGCAGTTCAAAAGAGATTCACTAGGCTGATTCCTGAGATGAAGGGGTTGACTTATCAAGAACAGCTGAACAGGTTAGGCCTTTATTCATTAGAGTTTAGAAGAATGAGGGGTGGTCTTATGGAAATGTACAAGATTCTGGGGGGGAAGGGGGGGTGCTTGACAGGGTAGATGTTTATAAGATATTTCCACTAGTGGGGGGACATAGTTACAGAATAAGGGGACACTTAATGAATATAATCACCTTTGTAAGCCTGCCAAAAGATGCTTCACCTCCCGAAGGACGTGGATGAGCTTTCCGGACGTCGATGGTGGGCACTGAGGAAATGGCTTATTACCTGCACCCGCTTTCCCCCCCCTTCCCCTCCCCCACCTTCCACCCCGCCCCCCCATCCCCTTACAGCCCCCTTCCCAGCTCCCCCTTGCACCCCCCTCTCTCCCTCCACCCCTCCCACCGGCATCATCCTACACCTGTGTAGGGGCCCTAACAACCCCACTGCCTTGTGGGCGTCTCGGGAGAGACCAAGGCAAAGGGAGTAAACCCTAACAGATAATCCGGAGCGGAACCCCGTAGGTGGTCATGTGTCACCTTTGGCATGTTTCCGGCAGTTCCTGCAGCCATACCGGTGCCAAACGTCGTGCTCTGCACTCCTTTGGACCCCACCAGAAAGGCCAAGAGGGGGGTTTTGACGACTGGACAACTCTCAACCTCCATAAATTCGCCCAGGCATGCGCCATGGAGAGAACACTCCATAGTTGCCTCACAGCGACTGAAACAACATGGAAGGCAGCAGTTACGGGTTATAAGTCCAGATAAATTGGCGTAGAAACAGGGCGCCACGGGTTGCCTTTGTCGGTGGGAGAGGTCATCGCACCTCACTGGACAGCTACAGCCCGCCACAAACCGGGCAGCCCCCGGTCAATAAGGTTCTGTCCCGCCACAGTCTACCTGCTTCAATGGGTGCTTGGAGCTCAGGGTCATTGCTCGTAAGGTAGACTGATACACCGCACCAAACAACACGAAAAAAGGAAAGAAGGTACCAGCCCTTCGCTTTGCAAGCTGGAACGTCAGAACTATGTGTCCTGGCCTGTCGGAAGACCTTACACAAATCAACGATTCTAAGAAGACCACCATCATTAACAACGAGCTCAGTAGACTCAATGTAGACATTGCAGCACTTCAGGAGACTCGCCTCCCTGCGAGTGGATCTCTAGCAGAGCAAGACTACACCTTCTTCTGGCAGGGCAGGGATCCTGAAGAACCAAGACAGCATGGAGTGGGCTTCGCCATCAGAAACTCCTTGCTCAGCATGATAGAGCCTCCCTCAAATGGCTCGGAAAGCATACTGTCCATCCGACTGCTCACCACCTCTGGTCCAGTAGACCTACTCAGCATCTATGCTCCAACACTCTGCTCCCCACCTGAAGCTCAAGATCAGTTCTACGAGGAACTCCATAACATCATTAGCAGCATCCCCAACACCGAACATCTATTCCTGCTGGGGGACTTTAATGCCAGGGTTGGGGCCGACCATGACTCATGGCCCTCCTGCCTTGGGCGCTATGGCGTTGGAAGGATGAATGAGAACGGGCAGCGACTGCTTGAGTTGTGTACCTATCATAACCTCTGCATCACCAACTCGTTCTTTCACACTAAACCCTGTCATCAGGTTTCATGGAGGCACCCAAGATCGCGTCGTTGGCACCAGCTAGACCTCATTGTCACAAGGCGAGCTGCCTTAAACAGTGTTCAAATCACACGCAGCTTCCACAGTGCGGACTGCGACACCGACCACTCCCTGGTGTGCAGCAAGGTTATACTCAGACCAAAGAAGTTGCATCATTCCAAGCAGAAGGGCCACCTGCGCATCAATACGAGCAGAATTTCTCACCCACAGCTGTTACAAAAATTTCTAAATTCACTTGTAACAGCCCTTCAAAATACTCCCACAGGGGATGCTGAGACCAAGTGGGCCCACATCAGAGCCGCCATCTATGAGTCAGCTTTGACCACCTACGGCAAGTGCGAAGAGAAATGCAGACTGGTTTCAATCTCATAATGAAGAGCTGGAACCTGTCATAGCCGCTAAGCGCATTGCACTGTTGAACTACAAGAAAGCCCCCAGCGATTTAACATCCGCAACACTTAAAGCAGCCAGAAGCACTGCACAAAGAACAGCCAGGTGCTGCGCAAACGACTACTGGCAACACCTATGCAGTCATATTCAGCTGGCCTCAGACACCGGAAACATCAGGGGAATGTATGATGGCATTAAGAGAGCTCTTGGGCCAACCATCAAGAAGGTAGCCCCCCTCAAATCTAAATCAGGGGACATAATCACTGACCAACGCAAACAAATGGACCGCTGGGTTGAGCACTACCTAGAACAGTACTCCAGGGAGAATGTTGTCACTGAGACTGCCCTCAATGCAGCCCAGCCTCTACCAGTCATGGATGAGCTGGACATACAGCCAACCAAATCGGAACTCAGTGATGCCATTGATTCTCTAGCCAGCGGAAAAGCCCCTGGGAAGGACAGCATTACCCCAGAAATAATCAAGAGTGCCAAGCCTGCTATATCCTCAGCACTACATGAACTGCTATGTCTGTGCTGGGACGAGGGAGCAGTACCCCAGGACATGCGCGATACCAATATCATCACCCTCTATAAAAACAAAGGTGACCGCGGTGACTGCAACAACTACCGTGGAATCTCCCTGCTCAGCATAGCGGGGAAAGTCTTTGCTCGAGTCGCTCTAAACAGGCTCCAGAAGCTGGCCGAGCGCGTCTACCCTGAGGCACAGTGTGGCTTTCGTGCAGAGAGATCGACTGTTGACATGCTGTTCTCCCTTCGTCAGATACAGGAGAAATGCCATGAACAACAGATGCCCCTCTACATTGCTTTCATTGATCTCACCAAAGCCTTTGACCTCATCAGCAGACGTGGTCTCTACAGACTACTAGAAAAGATTGGATGCCCACCAAAGCTACTAAGTATCATCACCTCATTCCATGACAGTATGAAAGGCACAATTCAACATGGTAGCTCCTCGTCAGAGCCCTTTCCTATGCTGAGTGGCGTGAAACAGGGCTGTGTTCTCGCACCCACACTTTTTGGGATTTTCTTCTCCCTGCTGCTTTCACATGCGTTCAAGTCCTCTGAAGAAGGAATTTTCCTCCACACAAGATCAGGGGGCAGGTTGTTCAACCTTGCCCATCTAAGAGCGAAGTCCAAAGTACGGAAAGTCCTCATCAGGGAACTCCTCTTTGCTGACGATGCTGCTTTAACATCTCACACTGAAGAGTGCCTGCAGAGTCTCATCGACAGGTTTGCGGCTGCCTGCAATGAATTTGGCCTAACCATCAGCCTCAAGAAAATGAACATCATGGGACAGGACGTCAGAAATGCTCCATCCATCAATACTGGCGACCACGTTCTGGAAGTGGTTCAAGAGTTCACCTACCTAGGCTCAACTATCACCAGTAACCTGTCTCTAGATGCAGAAATCAACAAGCGCATGGGAAAGGTTTCCACTGCTATGTCCAGACTGGCCAAGAGAGTGTGGGAAAATGGCGCACTGACACGGAACACAAAAGTCCGAGTGTATCAGGCCTGTGTCCTCAGTACCTTGCTCTATGGCAGCGAGGCCTGAACAACGTATGTCAGCCAAGAGCGAAGTCTTAATTCATTCCATCTTCGCTGCCTCCGGAGAATACTTGGCATCTGGTGGCGGGACCGTATCTCCAACACAGAAGTCCTTGAGGCGGCCAACATCCCCAGCTTATACACACTACTGAGTCAGCGGCGCTTGAGATGGCTTGGTCATGTGAGCCGCATGGAAGATGGCAGGATCCCCAAAGACACATTGTATAGCGAGCTCGCCACTGGTATCAGACCCACCGGCCGTCCATGTCTCCGCTTTAAAGACGTCTGCAAACGCGACACGAAATCCTGTGACATTGATCACAAGTCGTGGCAGTCAGTTGCCAGCGTTCGCCAGAGCTGGCGGGCAGCCATAAAGATGGGGCTAAAGTGTGGCGAGTCGAAGAGACTTAGTAGTTGGCAGGAAAAAAGACAGAGGCGCAAGGGGAGAGCCAAGTGTGCAACAGCCCCGACAAACAAATTTTTCTGCAGCACCTGTGGAAGAGCCTGTCACTCTAGAATTGGCCTTTATAGCCACTCCAGGCACTGCTTCACAAACCACTGACCACCTCCAGGCGTGTATTCATTGTCTCTCGAGATAAGGAGGCCAAAGAAGAAGGGGACACTCATTTAAAACTGAGATGTAAAGGAATTTCTTCTCTCAGAGGGTAGTGAATGTCTGGAATTCTCTACCCCAGAAAGTTGTGGAGACTAGATCACTGAAAGTATTTAAGGAGGAGGTAGATAGATTTTTGAAATGTCGGGGAGTTGAGGGCTAAGAGGAGCTGGCACAAAAGAGGTCTGGGGCAGATCAGCCATGAACTTAGTGAATGGCGGGGCAGGCCTGAGGGGCGGAATGGCCTACTCCTGCTCCTATTTCTTATGTTCGTATTCCTCCCCTCCCTCTGTGGCTTCCACTCTGGGCTCATTCCCACCCCGCTGCCGATGGTTCGATTGTGACGCGCCGCCATCTGCACCCGGCTCGCTCCCTATTGGTCGCGCCCCTCCGCGCGGCTTCCGGATGGAACCTGCTTGTAGCCAATCGGACGGCGGCGGCCGCGGCGAATGGGAGGGTGGTGGGGGTCAGGGGTGAATGACCGGTAGTAACCTCCAATCACGCCACTGGGTGATGCCGCTGTCACCGGAGGAGACGGGGAGCCACCGCGAGACACTGACCCTCCCCCCCATCCTCAGCATCCGGAGAGCTCGAGCGGCGCAGGGCCTCGCCGGGAAGTTTGTGCCAAAAATCAAAACAATATAAATCCTCACTGGATCCTCGGCGGGGTGAGTAGCCGGTGTGGCTCCCCCATCTCTTGCCTGCAGCTTCCCAAGCGCGTTTAACTTATTCACGTTTAGCCGGTGCAGAGAATAACTCAGGCAATTTAAAGGGAGTGGGGCAGACCGACTGGGCTGGATCGGGGTGTGGGCTGATTGCGATATGTGCGATGGAGGGCTGTAGGTGTGCGATGGAGGTGGTGTTTCTTTTTGTCTGCATCATTAAAATGGATCCGATTCAGCTCCGAGGGGCCCAGGAGGTGGATGAGGCTCCAGACTCAATCGGGTACAGGGTGAGAGGGCTGGGCCTGAGGACAGCCAGCTTCCTGGTCCTGGAGCTGGGCAGCTGAACTTACACGTTGGTTTAAATTCCCCCCCACCCTTTTGGTGTACTAGTGTCAAACACACTCGGATCTAACCTAAGGTCCCAATCTCTCTGCTCAGAGGCGAGGGTGATTTCTTGTTGCATGTTGCATAGAAAATGAATCTCCTACCAAGACACGTGGTACCTTTTGCAACTAGTGTTGATTTCTCAACGTGTTACCTGCTTCTGGCACAGACAGAATGGGTGAGGTGAGGTGTGGCTGCAGCTCACCAGGGTAGTTGTTACATTAGTTTTTTTTAATCAAATAAGCTGCTTACTGTTTCACAAAATGCTACTGGATGGTTAGTCAATTTTGTGGGATTATATGTGCAAAGATACACAGAGCAGGAAGAACCTTAGTCTGTACTGTTATTTGATCTGAGACAGGGTAGTAATGAGAAAATCCCAAATAACCAACTAGTCTGGCTACTTTAGTTCCCACCTCTTTGATTGCTATATTGTTTAAATCCCTTCGTGGCTTGTCCTCCCTGTCAGTATAACTTCCCCAAATTCTGCAGCCTCCTTGCCCGCCACCATCCTATCCCCAAACTGTTCTTTTGACACTAATTCCCCTCCCTTCACCCCCACCTTTGGTGGGTGTGCCTCTGGCTGTCTGTGTCCTATACTCTGCAATTTCCTCCCCAAACCCCTCAGCGTTTCCACCTCTTTTTCTTGATTTAAAATTTCCCCCACCTCTTTCAGAATTCTTTTTGTTTGTCCTTCCGATCTCCTTTAGCTCAGTGTCTGTTTTTGTTTGTCTCAGCCTCTGTGAAGCACCTAGGCATTTTTTCTGTATTAAGGACGCTATAAAAATCCAGGTCTTTGTTGTTATAGCAAAAGATCCAAACCTGATTAGTTCAAGTTACGGAATTGCACACATTGTACATTCTAGCATTTCTGAGTTGCAAAAGAAGGGCGGGCAACAGAAAGATAGGACCTTGGCCAAAGAGTCTTGCACAAGTCTGATTTTGCAATAAATAGACCGTCACTGTCATTCTTTTGGGTTGTCTGAAGTTTTAGTTCACTTGGTGACTGTAAGTTTTTTTATCCTTCTGTTTCAGCTCTAGTTAGTTTTGCTGCAGTGCTGATTGTCTGTCCGGAACAACAATGTCGGATCCAGATCCAGCAGCCAAGCCTCCTGAGCTGGAGCCAGTCTGCCAGCACTCCACATTCATCATTGGTTCTGTGTCCGAGGACAACTCTGAGGATGAGATTGGAATGAACAGCAGCAAATCAGATATTTTGGAAGACAAAGAGAGATCGTTATCGCCCTCATCTGTAAACTCCGACAGCTTGTCTGACCTGGGTCTAAACCATGATGGTATTCCTGTACAGATGAGGTAATGTTAGATTGAATGTTCCTCTTGCTATTTGTGTAATATTCCTTGCTTCATTTTGATCTTATGGCATGGTCTCCTGTCACTGTGCCTTACCTCTGTTAATAGTCAGTTAATCAAGGTTTTGGGACAGCTCCCAGTGTATTTTAAAAGCAAAATACTGCGGATGCTGGAAATCTGAAATAAAAACAAGAAATGCTGGAACCACTCAGCAGGTCTGGCAGCATCTGTGGAAAGAGAAGCAGAGTTAACGTTTCGGGTTCCAAAGAAGGGTCACTGACCCGAAACGTTAACTCTGCTTCTCTTTCCACAGATGCTGCCAGACCTGCTGAGTGGTTCCAGCATTTCTTGTTTTTATCCCAGTGTATTTTCCTCTCTGTATTAGATAAGGAACCAGCAATGCTTCTACCCATTGAGCATCGGGGGAACTCTTGAATAATGCAGTTTTGCTTAGCATCTCTTTTTCATTCTAATCTACTACAATCTGTCAAAAATGTATTGTTTCTATAATTTCTCCTTGATAGCTTTCTTTCCTCTCCCTCTCTCTTGAAAGACATTGATTCCTTGTCAGTATACCATCCCAGTAGGCATTATTCATGCAACACTGTATATCACAGCAGAGTTTTGGATGAGCTGGTTTGTCTGTTCCCACCGGATTTCAGGAATTTGCTCTGATATTCCACTTTACCTGATTGAAGTTGCTGGAAGGTCACACCTCCTGTCCCTGGTTTGTGCTGAGTAAAATTTCAGACAGGAATCTAAGAGTAAATCAACAGATAAGGCTAGAGGTTACAAAAATAATGAAAGGACAAAACTAAATACATGGTTTTGTGAAGGGGAGGTCGTATCTTACTAATTTGATTGAGTTTTTTGAGGAAGTGACGAAGATGATTGATGGAGGAAGGGCAGTGGATGTTATCTATATGGACTTCAGTAAAGCCTTTGACAAGGTCCCTCATGACAGACTGGTACAAAAGGTGAAGTCAGATGGGATCAGAAGTGAGCTGGCAAGATGGATACAGAACTGGCTCGGTCATAGAAGACAGAGGGTATCAGTGGAAGGGTGTTTTTCTGAATGGAGGGATGTGACTAGTGGTGTTCCACAGGGATCAGTGCTGGGACCTTTGCTGTTTGTAGTATATATAATTGATTTGGAGGAAAATGTAGCTGGTCTGATTAGTAAGTTTGCAGACGACACAAAGGTTGGTGGAGTTGCGGATAATGATGAGGATTGTCAGAGGATACAGCAGGATATACATCGGTTGGAGACTTGGGCGGAGAAATGGCAGATGGAGTTTAATCTGGAGAAATGTGAGGTAATGCATTTTGGAAGGTCTAATGCAGGTGGGAGAGATACAGTAAATGGCAGAACCCTTAGGAGTATTGACAGGCAGAGAGATCTGGGCGTACAGGTCCACAGGTCACTGAAAGTGGCAATGCAGGTGGATAAGGTAGTCAAGAAGGCATACGGCATGCTTGCCTTCATCGGTCGGGGCATAGAGTATAAAAATTGGCAAGTCGTGTTGCAGCTGTACAGAACCTTAGTTAGGCCACACTTAGAATATTGCGTGCAATTCTGGTCGCCACACTACCAGAAGGACGTGGAGGCTTTGGAGAGGGTACAGAAGAGGTTTACCAGGATGTTGCCTGGTCTGGAGGGCATTAGCTATGAGGAGAGGTTGGAAAAACTCGGATTGTTTTCACTGGAACGACGGAGGTGGAGGGGCGACATGATAGAGGTTTACAAAGTTATGAGCGGCATGGACAAAGTGGATAGTCAGAAGCTTTTTCCCAGGGTGGAAGAGTCAGTTACTAGGGGACGTAGGTTTAAGGTGCGAGGGGCAAAGTTTAGAGGGGATGTGCGAGGCAAGTTCTTTAAACAGAGGGTGGTGAGTGCCTGGAAGTTGCTGCCGGGGGAGGTGGTGGAAGCAGATACGATGGCGACGTTTAAGAGGCATCTTGACAAATACATGAATAGGATGGGAATAGAGGGATACGGGCACCGGAAGTGCAGAAGGTTTTAGTTTAGGCAGGCATCAAGATTGGCGCAGGCTTGGTGGGCCGAATGGCCTGTTCCTGTGCTGTACTGTTCTTTGTTCTTGTTCTAAAGGCATGTAGCCTTTATGCATGAATGCATGTAGCATTCGAAACAAAACAGATGAACTGAGCGTAAATAGAAATAAATAAGTACGATCTGATAGCAATTACAGAGGCATGGCTGCAGGACAACATCGATTAGGACCTGAATATTGAAGGGTATGTCGCATTTAGGAAGGACAGGAAGCTCGGAAAAACGTGGAGGGGTAGCTCTTTTTGATTAATGATGGTATTAGCGCAATAGAGAAGGATGGCCTAAGTTCAGGAAACCAGGATGTAGAAGCAGTTTGGGTAGAGATGAGAAATCATAAAGGCAAGAAGTCACTTGTGGGAGTGGTGTACAGGCCACCTAACATTAACCACACTGTAGGACTGGATATAAAGGAAGAAATAATGGCAGCTTGTCAGAAAGATGCAGTGACAATTATAGGGGATTTTAATCTACACATAGACTGGAAAAATCAGATGGGCAGAGGTAGCCTAGATGAGGAGTACATGGAATGTTTTCGGGATAATTTCTTGGAATAATACGTTCTGGAGCCAACCAGAGAGCAGGCTATACTGGACCTGGTATTGTGCAACGAGATAGGATTAATTAATGACCTCGTAGTTAAGGCGCCCTTAGGTAGCAGTGATCATAATATGTATGAATTTTACATTCAGTTTGAGGGAGGGAAGAGTGGGTCCAAGATGAGTATTTTAAACTTGAGTAAGGGCAATCATGAGGGCATGAAAGCAGAGCTAGCTAAAATGAACTGGCAAATGAATTTAAGGGATAGGTCAATAGAGATGCAGTGGCAGACATTTAAGGGGATATTTCAGAATACACAGAATAGATACATTTCAATGAGAGAGAAAAATTCCAAGGGTGGGACCCGCCATCCGTGGTTAAATAAAACAGATAAAGATAGTATCAAACTTAAAGAAAAAGCCTATAATTGTGCAAAGATGGGAGGCAGGTCAGAAGATTGGACAGAATATAAAAAACAGCAAAGAATGACTAAAAGATTGATAAGGAAGGTAAAATTAGAGTATGAGAGAAAGCTAGCTAGAAATTTAAAGACAGATAGTAAGAGTTTCTATGCATATATTAAAAAGAAAAGAGTTAACAAAGTGAGCATTGGTCCTATAGAAAGTGAGTCTGGGGAATTAATAATGGATAATAAGGAGATGGCAGATGAATTGAACAGATATTTTGCATCAGTCTTCACTATTGAGGGTACAAGTAACATCCCAGTATTAACTGCAAGTCAGGAAATGGAAACGAGGGAGGAACTCAAGAAAATTTCAATCACCAGCGAAGTGGTACTGAACAAATTGTTGGAGCTGCGGGCTGACAAGTCCCCGGGTCCTGATGGACTTCATCCTAGGGTTCTAAAAGAAGTGGGTAAGGAGATAGTTGATGCGTTAGTTTTACTTTTCCAAAATTCCCTAGATTTGGCGAAGGTTCCGTTAGATGGGAAAATAGCGAATGTAACTCCTTCATTCATAAAGGGAGGGAGACAGAAAGCAGGAAACTACAGGCCAGTTAGCTTTACATCTGTCTTCGGGAAAACGCGAGAAGCTATTATTAAAGACATTCTAGCAGGGCATTTAGAAAAATTCAAGGTAATCGGGCAGAGTCAACATGGTTTTGTGAAAGGGAAATCATGCTTAACCAATTTATTGCAGTTCTTTGAGGGAGTTACATGTACTGTGGATAAAGAGGAACAGGTGGATGTACTGTACTTAGATTTCAAGAAGGCATTTGATAAGGTGCCGCATAAAAGGTTATTGCAGAAAATAAAAGGTCATGGTGTAGGGGGTAACATATTGGCATAGATAGAAGATTGGCTAGCTAACAGGAAACAATAGGCATAAATGGGTCATTTTCTGGTTGGCAAGATGTAACGAGTGGTGTGCCACAGGGATCTGTGCGGGGGCTTCAACTTTTTACAATTTATATAAATTACTTGGATGAAGAGACTGAAGGTATGGTTGCTAAATTTTCTGATGACACAAAGATAGGTTGGAAAGTAACTTATGAAGAGGACATTAGGGGGGCTACAAAGGGATATAGATAGGTTGAGTGAGTGGGCAAAGACCTGGCAAATTGAGTATAATGTGGGAAAATGTGAAACTATCCACTTTGGTAGGAAGTATAAAAAAGAAGCATAGATTGCAGAGGTCTGAGATGCAGAGGGATCTGGGTGTCCTAGTGCATAAATCGCAAAAGGTTAGTATGCAGGTACAGCACGTAATTAGGAAAGCTAATAGAATGTTATCGTTTATCGTGAGGGTAATTGAATACAAAAGTAGGGAGCTTGTGCTTCAGCTATACAGGGCATTGGTGAGACCACATCTGGAGTCCTGTTTATATTACTGGTCTCCTTATTTAAGGAAGGTTGTAAATGCGTTGGAGGCAGTACAGAGAAGGTTTACTAAACTAATACCTGGAATGGGCGGGCTGTCTTATGAGCAAAGATTGGACAGGCTAGGCTTGTATCCACTGGAATGTAGAAGAGTAAGAGGTGACTTAATTGAAACATATAAGATCCTGAGGGGCATTGACAGTGTGGATGTGGAAAGGATGTTTTCCCCTGTTGGGAGAATCTCCAACTAGGGGTCACTGTTTAAAAATAAGGGGTCGCCCATTTAAGACCGAGATGAGGAGAAATCTTTTCTCTGAGGGTCATGAGTCTTTGGAATTCTCTTCCTCAAAAGGCGGTGGAAGCAGAGTCTTTGAATATTTTTCAGGCTGAGGTAGATAGATTCTTGATAAGTACAGGGGTGAAAGGTTATCGGGGGTAGGTGGAAATGTGGAGTAATCAGTTCAGCCATGAACTTATTGAATGGGGGAGCAGGGCTGAGTGGCCAACTCCTGCTCCTAATTCGTATGTTCAGCCAGGGTGGTGGTGCAAACTTAACATTTGATCTGAGTGGCCTCAAGTTAGAGAAGGGGAGAATGGAATCAATTGGGTTCATTCTCCTTATTAAAATTTGTGAGCTTGTGCATGCATGTGTTGTTACGACATGACGCTCAAGACAAAGCCCCCAATCAAAATATATGATTTTGATTGTGGTGGGAGCAACACACTGTCAATTCAATCCCGTCACTTCACAGATCGCTTAACATATCACTTTAAACTTTCAAAATTAGGGAAAGTCACAGCCAAATTGAACCACTTATTAACCCCCGAATGAGGCGAACCAAACCAGGTGTCTTTAGATCAACAAATTAACTGTTTATTAGAAAAACTAAATTTGTAAACACTACTAAGATAAACACAACATTGAAAAAAAAAGTAAGAAAAATAGAGTCCTTGCAGATCTACACTTCCTGATGAATAGTCCTCTGATTAAAGTACACTCGCAATCTTCCAGGGTCCGATGAGGAAAGGAAAACCATCCAACATTCCAAGCTTCAAACTCCTATTTTTTCCAGCGATGACCACAGCAGATCAACAACTCGCAACTGCTTCCAAAAGAATCAATCTGGCTTTAGAATTTTGAGGGCTAAAAAATTGTCACAGTTTAAATTCTTCCTTCAGTTTAAATTAACGGAGATCTCTGTTCAGTTCATGCTGGCCCAGTTGTGTCTGTTAGAACAGTCTCTCTCAACAAAAAGCCAGTTTTAAAAGCCAATCACAACATTGTATATCCATCCTCAGGATCTGAATGGCTGTATCCAAGGCAACCAAGATGCACCTTCTGAAACTGGCTGGTTCTCCCTGTCGGTGTGGTTGTATCCAACGGCAACCAAAATGCACCTTTTCGGTAACTCCTGAGGCTTGCTTGTTCTTAAAGCAGTACTGATCCTTTGTTGTCTTAAAGACACACCACATATTCCACCCCCCCTCCCCCGCAAAAAAAAACAGCATCATGACAGTGTGCAGATGTAAAGTGAATCTTGGATGGGGCTCTGATTGATGCTGTCCAAGAGCCTGCTGACATTCATTTTCCATTCTGAATCTCCACTAAGTGAAGTGCCAGAGTCTACTGCCATTCTTGAATTGGTTTAAGTGTATCGCCAAGTTCAAGAGGATAGGAGGTAAATTGGTTGTGGGTGTGTGGCAGGGAGCAAAATTACTGGAAACATGAAGTTGATAGGAATAAATGGTAATGTTCTGTACTTAAACTCTCTGTAATTAAAGTTATACGTTGTGACATTTTACTGTGATCTCTGGGAAGGATCCAGGAGTTTTTGCAGTGACTTTTTAAAAAATCTTTGCATAAATTGCACTGTTATCCTTTACTGAGCTGTTCAGAGTGGGATAGTTAATAGCAGAGCAGCTAATTTCCTGCAGTGAAGTGTGTGCCAGATCCTAGACACAGAATGGGGGAAAAAAAATGCAAAATAAAATCTTGAGGGGCAAGATCAGCCTTTATCTCCTGATTTATCACACATGACTAATTATAGAATGATATAGCAAGGAAGAAAGCCATTTGGCCCATTGTGCCTGTGCTGGCTCTTTGGTAGAGTTATTCAATTAATCCCACTCCCTTGCTGTTCCCTCACAGCCCTGTAAAATTTTTCCCATCAAGTATTTATCCAATTCTCTTTTGAATATTACTCTTGAAGCTGTTTCCACCACCCTTTCAAGCAGTGCATTCCAGATCAGAGCAACTGTGTTTTAAAAAAAAAAAATTCCTTGTGTCGCCTCTGTTTCTTTTGTCAATCATCTTAAATCTGCTTCCTGGTTACTGATCCTCTGCCACTGGAAACAGTTTCTCCTTATTCGTTTTATCAAAACTATTCATGATTTTGAACATCTCCATATAATCTCCTCTTAACCTTCTTTCAGGTGAACAACCCAGTTTCTCCAGTCCCTCCACATAACTTAAGTGTCTCACCCCTGGTACCATTCTAGTAAATCTCTTCTGAACCCTCTCCAAGGTCTTGATATCTGCCCTAAAGTATGGTGACCAGAATTTTTAAAAAAACCTTTCATGCGATGCAGGTATCACTGGCAAGGCCAGCATTTCTTGTAAAGAAATGCACACAATACTCCAGTTGCGGCCTGACCAGTGTTTTATAAACTTCCTTGATTTTGTACTCTATTCCTGTATTAATAAAGCCAAGGATCCCATATGCTTCTTTAACTATCTTCTGAACTTGTCCTGCTACCTTTTGAGGATTTGTGTATATCCCCCAGGTTTCTCTGATCCTGCACTCTCTTTAAAATTGCGCCATTTATTTCATATTGCCTTTCTTCATTCTTCCTACCAGAATTTATCACTTCACACTTCTCTACGTTAAATTTCATCTGCCATGTTTCTACCCAATTTACTAATCTGCATCCTCCTGAAGTCTGTTCTCCATTGTTCTCTACATTTCCAAGCTTTGAAATTATGCCAAATATGTCCAAGTCCAGATCATTAATATATGTCAAAAAGAGCAGTGGTTCCAATACTGACCCCTGCGGAACTCCACTGAATACATTCCTCTAGTCTGGAAAAAAAAAACTGTTCAACATGACTGTCTGTGTTCTGTCCCTTAGCCAATTTTGTATCCATGCTGCCCTGTCCCTTTAATCCCTTCGGCTTTAATTTTGCTAATAAGTGTATTATGTAGTTCTTTGTTAAATGCTTTTTGAAAGTCCATATGCACAACATCAACTGCACTACCCTAATCAACCCTCTTCATTACTTCATCAAAGAACTCTGTGCCTTTAACAAATCTATGCTGACTTACATTTATTCGTCTACGCTTTTCCAAATGCCAATTCATTTTGTCCCAGGTTATTGTCTCTACACCACCCGATTTTTAGACTGACTGGCCTGTAGTTGCCGGGTTTATCTCTTTCCCCTTTTTTAAACAGGTGTAACATTTTCAATCCTTCTAGTTCTCTGGCACCACCTGCATATTCAAGGGGCATTGTAAGAGTATGGTCAGAGCTCCTGCAGTTTCCATCCTTAATTCCTTCAGTGACCTAGAATGCATCCCATCCCGACCGGGTGAGGACTCCCAACATTTAAGTACATCCTCTTCATTTATTTTTATCCTCTCTAATATCACAACTGTCTCCTTCATTCATGCAACATTGGCTGCATCCTGTTTTCTCGTGAAGACAAATGCACGGTACTCATTTAGTACCTCAGTCATGCCCTCTGCCTCCACAAGAAGATCTGCTTTTCCTAATTGTCCCCACCTTTCCTTTAACTACCCTTTCATTATTTGTGTTTATAAAATACTTTTGGGTACACTTTTATATTAGCCCCTAATCTATTCCCATATTGTCTCTTTGTCCCTCTTTCTGCTTTTTAATCTCCCTTGTACTTTTTATATCCAACAGAGGACATGGCTGAGGTACTAAATGATTGCTTAGCATCTGTCTTCACTCGAGATAAGGATCTTCTCTACCGTATTATGAACTTTCCAGTTGTCATAAGCATCCTTTTCCTGTTTCATTTCAATCGCTATATCTTTAGTTATCCATGGAACTCTAGCTTCGGATGACCTTCCTCTTACCCCCTCCTGGGAATGTGTCTACTCTGTACCCAAACCATCCCCTCTTTGAAGTGCTGCCATTGGACCTTTACTATTTTGCCTACCAGTTTTTTTTTGACTGCTGGAGGACTAGCTTCACTGAGTAGGAAAGAGACCTTTCCCAGGTGGATTGGAATCAAAAACTGGTAGGCAAAACAAGTTCACTTGACTGCACCAGGTTCTTCTCCAGAACTATTCTAAACTTGATATTATGATCACTGTTCCCCAAATGCTCTTGCAGTGAAACATGGTCCACTTGTCCCACCTCATTCCCCAGAACTAGATCCTTCCTCGTTAGGCTGGAAACAGACTGATCAGCAAAGTTCTCTTGTACACGTTTTAGGAATTTCTCCCTCTTTTTGCCCTTTACACTATTATCCCATTTGTATATCAGTATAATGGAAGTCCCCCATTATCACTTCTGTATATCTTGCATCTTCTGTAATTTGTCTGTAAATCTGCTTCTCAATCTCCTTTCCACTATTGACCTAATAAAGTAATTAGCAACACTTTTCCTCAATCGAATCAATAAATTTGATATGCTGCAATTATATGACCTGCCTCTGGCTAACCAGTTGTGTAACATGCAATCATTGATTCTGACATGAGTTTGCTTTTAAACAGTGCTCAACAGGTTACTTCAGTTCAGGCCTAATCTTTGCTTCAGACTTTGTGCTTTGAATTGTGATGTAATGTCTGATCATCCGATCTGTCTCACAAGGCTCGAAAAAGCCCTGGATGTTTGCTGAACTGGGTGATGTAACTGAAGACTGTCCCCTGCTGTAATCTCTGAACTGCTTCATTTGAAAAGAGGACTTGACTTGAACCTCTACAATTCTACAAGCTATCTTTGGAAGGGACCATGCAGGCTTCAGTCTGTTTCATTTTTTTGACAACTTCTTTTGCTCACTTGCCCCCCACCTCTTGTAAATCAATCAGAGGTGTTGGTCCCCTTCTCCAGTACCTTGCCCTAGTACTCCTCGTCAAGACTTACATAGAAATAATGAGTGTCGGCATGTTTTCCAAGGGGTTGATAGCTGAGTCCAATTATGTTAACAGTTCCAGCATAAGTTTCTGCATACTGATCAGGAGTGAAAACCTGGAAGGACTTTTTTGGGCTCCATCCTAGTTGGGGGAACTAGTTCCTAGTCCCTGCCACAGTACCAAAACAGCTCCTATCAAAGTCACCAATGATATCTTGTGTGACTGTGACAAAGGTGAACTCTCTCTCCGCGTCCTTCTTGACCTGTCTGGAGCCTTTGACGTAGTTGATCACACCATCCTCCTTCAATGCCTCTCCACTGTCGTCTGACTGGGTGGGAGTGCACTTACCTACTCTTAGCTATCTAATCATAGCCAGAGAATTACCTACAATGGATTCTCTTCCTGCTCCATTATCTCTGCTGTCCCCCAATGATTCATCCTTGACCTCTTATTTCTCATCTACATGCTGCCCTCAGTGACACCATCCAAAATCACAGCGTCAGTTTCCATGTATACGCTGACACCCAGCTCTACCTCACCACTACCTCTCTTGACCTGTCTCTAAATTGTCAGACTGCTTTTCTGGATGAGCACTAACTTCAACTAAATATTGGGAAGACCAAACCTGTTGTCTTTGGTTTCTGCAACAAACAATGTTCCCTAGATACTGACTTCATCCCTCAACCTGGCAACTGTCTGAGGCTGAACCAAACTGTTTGCAACCTTGTTGCCCTATTTGGCTCCAAAATGAGCTTCCGACCGCATATTCGCACCATCACTAAGATTGTCTATTTCCACCTCCATGACATTGTGCGACTCCATCCCTCCCTCAGCTCATCTGCTGAAACCTTCATCCATGCCTTTGTTACCTCAAGAATTGATTATTCCAATGTACTCCTAGCTGGCCTCCCATGTTTAGCCTCATTTAAAGGTCATCCAAAGCCCTGCTGCCTGTGTCCTAACTTGGATCCCTCCAGCAGCTTTCCACACAGCACATTCAAAATCTCCAGCAAGCTGCTATGAGAGATGCAGAATGCAGACCAAAAACATCTTCAAGTCAAAAAAAAATTGAAAGGCTAGTTTTTCTAGATAGCTCCATTATCTACCAGCTAGTTATCGATTGGTTTTGGTGAAGGCTCTCTCTCCAGCTGGGGAAGGACTGTACCATTGAAGTTGGTTTGGAGAAAATAAGAAAATCCTTCTTTTAAAAAAAAAAATGCTATACAAACAGTGGCGCAGTGGTTAGCACCGCAGCCTCACAGCTGCAGCGACCCGAGTTCAATTCTGGGTACTACCTGTGTGGAGTTTGCAAGTTCTCCTTGTGTCTGCGTGGGTTTTCTCCGGGTGCTCCGGTTTCCTCCCACAAGCCAAAAGACTTGCAGGTTGGTAGGTAAATTGGCCATTATAAATTGCCCCTAGTATAGGTAGGTGGTAGGGAAATATAGGAACAGGTGGGGATGTGGTAGGAATATGGGATCAGTGTAGGATTAGTATAAATGGGTGGTTGATAGTCGGCACAGACTCGGTGGGCCGAAGGGCCTGTTACAGTGCTGTATCTCTAAACTAAACTAAACTCTCCTCAGACTATGTCCCTATTCCAGCCCAGCTGAGCTTAGCCTATTTAGCAGAGTCCATGGAATGAACCTAATACTTCCCTGATCAGTGTGGCTGAGCTGTTCAGACACTGAATCCATGGGGAGTGAGTATCCAGCTTTAATAAGTTGTAGTTAAGTAGGTCCTACATTTGCTATTATACAAAGGACCTAACTGACCATAGATGGCCTTGAAGCTGCAGAAACTCATGGTGGGTAGTTGCAGATAGTCTGAAAGTCACACTGGGCCAATAACAGAGCCTGCGTGCTGTCGCCCTGTGGTACAGAGAACATTGAACGTTGGTGTTATTCCACTATGCATTTCCTTCCTTCAGACATCAGTTATTTGCAGTCACTTTCTAGACATTGTAGGCAGGACAAGTGACTTGTTGCAGCACAAAAATTGTTCTCAGCCAGGTGACTTTGGTGCCAGCATCTTCACTTCCTCAGGCACTTTTTAAAGAAAATTGGGGTACTGAGGAAGCAAACCGTGCTATGTGCAGTGAGTGTAGAGATTTATTGCATTTGTATTATACTGTGCCAATTTGCCTCATTTTATAAGATAGAAACAGTGCACGTACAATTTTAAAATGTACCCTAGAAATTTAGTTTTAAAAAAGGAACGTGTGCGTGCATCTGTCTGTCCCATAAACAGCAATGAAATAAGCGATTAATATTGGTCAAGAGCTAAATGTTGCCCAGGTTACCTGGAGAAATTACCTGCTCCTCTTTGAATTGTGCTAAGCCATCTTTTACGCCCCCCCCCCCCGAGGGGCCAGATGGACCTCGGTTCATTGTCTTATCCGATAGACAGTACATCTGACGGTACTACCTCAGTACTGCACTGAAATGGCAGCCTAGGTTATGTGCTCAGGTTTGTGGAGTATTGCTTGAACTTCTATAACTGAGCCAAGGTTGATATTTATGGAGGCTGTTAATGGGATACAGTATAACGCAGATAGGAGCTTTGGCAATTCAAATTTACATTAGAAATGTAAAGAGATACAGCAGCTGGTAGCTACAGATGAGTTACACAAACGTCTGCTCAGTGTAACTTCCAAAAAGCCTTGAACCTGCTTGTTGCCATTGGCATTGGATGATGTCTGTCCTGGTGAAATACACTGTTTGTCTCCCTGGAGCGCTATTGCTTTCTGTCACCTGAGCAGATTATCTTCCAGTGAAATTCCCTCTTCCGATCTGATCGTATGAGAAGCGGGCACGTGGCTGGACTGGTGATAATTTTGGACCCAAGTTAAAGTTGCAACATTTGAGGGAGGTACAGAAATGAAGGTTTAAAAAAAACCCTCTATATCATAAATAAAAAGCTGTTGGGAATAGGTATGTGGAGCAGGAGCTCATTTGATTCATTGGGCCTCCTCTGCCATTTTGTTAGCCATGGCAACTCTTTATCTTTTTAAATCCAAGTCTCTACCCTTTATCCATATCCCTTAATATCCCTATTTTCCAAGTAAGTACCATCTCCCTTTATAAATAATGTGAATTAGTGTTGCATTTGTGACCCGGGGCTGTGCATTCCATATGCTCTCAATCCACCACAAGAAATATTTTATCTGGGTTATATTTTTGCTAATTTAGGTCAAATTTAAGATTCTTCCCCCTTGTTCTGGATTTCCACAGAGGAATAATCCATTTCACACTGGCCCCCAACGCACAAGAGTTACTTCCTTTCTACACAGTTTGACCACTATTTTAAACACCTCAGCCAGATCACCCCACAACCTCCATCTCCATAGGGAATGTTCCCAAGTTTATCTAGTCTCAAGATGGCAAAATCCTTTCCTTCCCATATCACCCTGGTGAATCTTTTGGCTTTCTCTAATACCCGTACGTCCTTTCTATAGTGGGGTGCAAAAAACTGCATAGTACATGTTGCTTTTATATTTGTTACCACTTTCGTTAAGCTTGTGGCGTTGTTAGTGATGAGTGAACTGTTTTATAAGGAAAGGAACATTACATCATGTCACATGAGGAGGCAGTGGTGTAGTGGTAATGCCACTGGACTAGTAATCCAGATGCCTAGGCTAATGCTCCGGGGGCATGGGTTTGGATCCCACCACGGCAGATGGTGAAATTTGAATTCAATTAATAAATCTGGAATTAAAAGCTAGTCGAATGGTGACCATGAAACCATTGTCGATTGTTGTAAAACCCCATCTGGCTCACTAATGTCCTTTAGGGAAGGAAATCTACTATCCTTACGTGGTCTGGCCTACATGTGACTCCAGGCCCATAGCAATGTGGTTGGCTCTTAAAATGCCCTACTTAATCTGCTACAAAGTGCAAGAAAAGGAATGAAACCGGATGGACCACCCGGCATCAACCTGGGCACTGGAAATGACAACAGCAAATCCGGCCCTGTCCACCCTGCAAAGTCCTCCTTGCTAACATCTGGGGGTTTGTGCCAAAATTGGGAGAGCTATCCTATAGACTAATCAAGCAGCAGCCTACAGTCATGCTCATGGAATCATACCTTACAGACAATGTCTCTGACACCACCATCACTGGGTATGTCCTGTCCCACCGGCAGGGCAGACCTGCCAGACGTGGTGGCACAGCGGTATACAGTTGAGAGGGAGTTGCCTGGGAGTCCTGAAGAGTAACTCTGGACACCATGAAGTCTCATGGCATCAGGTTAAACATGGGCAAGGAAATCTCTTGCTGATTACCACCCACCACCCCCCCCCCCCCCCTTGGCTGATGAATCAGTGCTTCTGCAAGTTGAACACCAGCTGGAAGCAGCATAAGGGTAGCGTGGGCACAGAATGTGCTCTGGGTGGGTAGCACCACTACTGACCGAGCTGGCCAAGTCTTAAAATACATAGCTGCTAGACTGGGTCTGCAGCAAGTGGTGAGGGAACCAACAAGAGGGAAAAGCGTACTTGACCTCTTCCTCCTCAGTCTACCTGTCACAAATGCATAGTCCATGACTGTATTGGTAGGAGTGACCACCACACAGTCCTTGTGGTGACGATGTCCCGTTGTCACATTGAGGATGCCCTCCATCTTCTTGTGAGGCACTAGCACTGTGCTAAATGGGATAGATTTTGAACAGATCTAGCAGCTCAAAACGGGGCATCCATGAGGTGCTGGGGGCCATCAGCAGCAGCAGAATTGTATTCAACTGCAATCTGTAACCTCATGGCCCAGCATATCCACCACTCTACCATTACCATCAAGCTGGGGGACCAACCCTGGTTCAATGAAGAGTGCAGGAGGGCATACCAGGAGCAGCACCAGGCATATCTAAAATGAGGTGTCAGCCTGTTGAAGCTACTAAGCAGGACTACTTACATGCCAAACAGTGGAAGCAACATGCGATAGATAGGGCTAAGTGGTCCCACAGCCAACAGATCAGATCTAAGCTCTGCCGACCTGCCACATCCAGTCCTGAATGGTGGTGGACAATTAAACAACTAACTAGAGAAGGAGGCTCCACAAATATCCCCATCCTCAACAAAGGGGGAGCCCAGCACATCAGTGCAAAAGACAAGGCTGAAGCATTTGCATCTTTAGCCAGAAGTTCAGAGTGGATGATCCATTTTGCCGCCCTCCTCTTCAGCCAATCTGTTTCACTCCGTATAATATCCAGAAAAAGCTCAAGGCACTGGATACTGCAAAGAATATGGGCCCTGACAATATTCTGGCAACAGTACTGAAGACTTGTGCTCCAGAATTGGTTCCTAGCTAAGCTGTTCCAGTACAGCTACGACACTGGCATCTACCCGACAATGTGGAAAATTGCTCTAGTATGTCCTATACATAAAAAGCAGGGCAAATCCTACCCAGCCAATTACCGCCCTAACCATCTACACTTGATCATCAGCAAATTGATGGAAGGGGTCGTCAACAGAGTGTTATCAAGCGGCACTTGCTCAGCAGTAACCTGCTCACTGATACTCAGTTTGGGTTCCACCAGGGCCACTCTGCTCCTGACCCCATTGCAGCCTTTGTCCAAACTTGGACAAAGGTGCTGAACTCCAGAGGTGAGGTGAGAGTGACTGCCCTTGACATCAAGGCAGCATTTGACCGAGTATGGCATCAAGCAGCCCTAGCAAAACTGGAGTCGATGGAAATTGGGGAAAATTCTCTGCTGGTTGGAGTCATACCTAGCACAAAGGAAGATGGTTGTGGTTGTTCGAGGTCAGTCATCTCAGTCCCAGGTCATCACTGCAGGAGTTCCTCAGGGTAGTGTCCTAAGACTAACCATCTTCAGCTGCTTCATCAATGATCTTTCCTTCATCATAAGGTCAGAAGTGGGGATGATTGCACAATGTTCAACACCGTTCATGACCACTCATACTGAAGCAGCCCGTGTCCAGATGCAGCATGACCTGGACAACATCCAGGCTTGGGCTGATAAGTGGCAAGTAACATTTGTGCCACACAAGTGCCAGGCAATGACCATCTCCAACAAGAGAGAATCTAACCATCTCCCCTTGACATTCAATGACTTTACCATCACTGAATCCCCCACTATCAACATCCTCGGGGCTACTATTGACCCGAAACTGAAATGGACCAGCCACATAAATGCTGTGGCTACAAGAGCAAATCAGAGGCTGGGAATTCTGTGACAAGTAACTCAACTCCTGACTCTCCAATGCCTGACCAGCATCTACAAGGCATAAGTCAGGAGTGTGATGAAATACTCTCCACCTGCCTGGATGGGTGCAGCTCCAACAACACTCAAGAAGCTCGACACCATCCAGGACAAAGAAGCCACTTGATTGGCATCCCATCCACCACCTTCAACATTCACTCCCTCCACCACCGACTCAGTGGCAGCAGTATGTACCATCTACAAGATGCACTGCAGCGACGCATAAAGGCTCCTTTGACAGCATCTTCCAAACCAGCGACCTCTACCATCTAGAAGGACAAGAGCAGCAGATGCATGGGGACACCATCACCTGCAGGTTCCCCTCCAAGCCACGCCATACTGACTTGGAACTATATCGCCGTTCCTTCACTGTCATTGAGTCAAAATCCTGGAACTCCTGACCTAACAGCACTGTGGGTGTATCTGCACCCCAAGGACTGCAGCAGTTCAAGAAGGCAGCTCGCCACCACCTTCTCGTGGATACTTGGGGATGGGCAATAATAGTTGGCCTGGCCAGCAATGTCCACATCACATGAACGAATAAAAAAAAACACACTGCATTATTCTGGAACCATGTTTAAGCTGGTCGTAGCAGCCATAATTAAGCTTCAGAAAGCCTGATAATTAAATTCTGGGTTGTTCAGCACTGCAGGCTTCAGTTAAAAGTGGTTTCATACCTGTGAATCATTTTTGATTGTCCTATAGCAATGGAAGTGCTTGTTCCATTGATATGTTTATTTAAACAAAAAAGAGGAGGATGTCAACAGACCCAAATGGATGTTTCCTTTCAGCCAGAATAGCTCACCAGTGAGAGCAATCGGGTAATGTTTAAATGGTTCTTAACTGCCAGAAGAAGAAAAACATGACTTCAAAGCATTTCCCACATATAATAATTTAGAAGAAATTCTTTGTTGATTTTACTGAAATAATGTGAATGCAAAGGAATAAAATTATTGTCCTTCTTCTCTTTAGAGTTCCATTTTCGGTCAAATGAACTCCAGGGTCCAAACCAAAATGGATCCAACACTAGTATTGATGAGCTGCAATCTGTAGCTCTGTCTGTGCCACAGTGTCTGCTCAACAGTAAGCAAGGTGAAGTGAAACAGCTGTACCACAACCACGTTGACTTGAGGCAGAGGTTATATTTTGAGAAATTGTTGAACAGTACACAATCAGTTGAGAATCCTGGATTCTTGTTGGAGCCCTTGATTCAATGCTGTTTTTTTTTGGGAGGTTGGATTCAAATCATTTATTTTCCTTTGAGTTTGGTCTACATTTCTCTGGCAAAGTTTCTTTTGGTAGGTGGTGTAATACTATTGGTACAAATCGATGCAGTCAGCCTAGCAACTGAGCAGCATTATTATAGCTGCTGGAACTATCTGAACTAGAAGATCAGCCATGTTTTTGTTAATTGAAAAGAAATTAATTGAACAAGTTCTATAGGCATAGTATTTTAAATACTTTTATTTACACAAAGGGGGCACTGAATAACAAAGAACCTACTGAGTTATATATACTGGTTATATAATCTGTGTTTATGATCCACTCGAGTGTGTATGTTATTATTTGTGTTTAGTTATATGCAGTTGCAGCTCACTAACTGGCATTTCACTTGAGCACATATAAAGAGACACTGAACTGAAACTGGTGTTAAGTTAGGAGGTGTATGCTTGTAATGTTTCACTCTGTAAATAAATGTTAGACTGCGTAAAGATTGGCTCCAGTTCTATCCTTCACCAACTGGCTTTTGGGAGTATTGGGAAATGACGGGCTGGTTATCCTGGGTAATGTGTCACCTATTGATTTTGTGTTTCCACTGGTTGTATTGATTTTATTTAGTTTTAATATATTTTCCTTCGTTTTTATTCTTGATGATGTCCCCATACAAACCTCACTTGGCAAAATAGGCAGACAAGTAACTGCGCATCTCCAAACCTTTAGCCATTGCTAGCAGTGATTGAAGTGGTGGAATGAGCGTTCATCCTTTCAAGCCCCTCGTGGTATGGGAGTGTGCACGATGGCCCATTGCAGTTGCTAAATGTACGATTTCTATTCGTTGTCATGTGAAACATCAGTTATGCCCAAGGCAAACCTATGACTTGCTGCTAGGATATGTGTTGAACTGTGTGCGTTTTTGTATATTCTTTTGATATGCATGTGTTTGCTCTTAACCTGTCTATATATGTGAAAGAAAAGCGAAATACTGCAGATGCTGGAAATCTGAAATAAAAACAAGAAATGCTGGAAATACTCAGCAGCCTGGCAGCGTCTGTGGAAAGAGAAGCAGAGTTAACGTTTCAGGTCACTGACCCTTCTGACGAAGGGTAACACTGTCAGGTTTCTCTGCTTCTCTTTCCACAGATGCTGCCAGACCTGCTGAATATTTCCAGCATTTCTTGTGTCTATATATGTGTGCGCTTTTGTCTCTGTCTCTGTTTGTGTATGTGTGCATCTGTCTTTTCATCTGTGTGCCTTTCTAGATATCTCTGGCTTGGTGTGTATTCTTTCTTTCTGTCTCTGTACTGTGCTCTTTGTCTATCTCTTTCTCTAGTCTCACATTCTGTATTTCTTGCTTTCCCACATCTGCCTTTCCCTTTTTGTCAGTTGTTGTCCCTCCATGTCTTCCTCTATCTTTTTTGTTGTGTCTTTCTCTGTGTACCACTCTTTTCCTTTTTCTCTTTCTGTGTGTGTGTCTTTGCCCTCCCCTTTTTATTTGTTTTTCTTCTCCTTCCTTTCTCTCCCCCTCCCTCTATGTAGTGGCATGCCCCTCTGATGGCACAGCAGAGATCAGGAACTCCACTGGATGAGGAACCAAGGGCAGGAAACTGTGTTTTACCATCTTGAACCTTTTTTTACTTAATTTCCCATCTCGCCTGGTGATTAGTTGCTGGAGTACAAGTTTACTGAGCTGATTTTTCTCCAGTACCTCAGCAAGTGGCTGTCAATGGTCTGTGAACTTTCACCATAAGAGTATGCAGGCCGCAGCACAGCTGAGCTTGATCTTGCCCAATGTCCACATGAGGGAACTTCCAACAGGAGTCACTGGGGAAGGATTTGGATAGGGAACTGACTGACTTTTCCTAGCATACTGAGGCCAACTGTCATAGCGTCATAGTCATTTATGACATAGAAGGAAGCCATTCAGCCTCTGCAGAGCAATCCAGTCAGTCCCGTTCCCCTGTTTGATCCCTGTAGCCCTGCAAGTTTCTTTCCCTCAAGTGCCCATCCAATTTCCTTTTGAAATCATTCATTATCTCTGCTTTCACCATCCTTGTGGGCAGCGAGTTCCAGGTCATTACCATTCGCTGTGTTTTAAA
Organism: Heterodontus francisci; assembly: GCF_036365525.1. Taxonomy (NCBI): domain Eukaryota; kingdom Metazoa; phylum Chordata; class Chondrichthyes; order Heterodontiformes; family Heterodontidae; genus Heterodontus; species Heterodontus francisci. The sequence continues at coordinate 40,260,674 of NC_090400.1, read as the reverse complement.
AAAAAAATGTTCTTCCTCATATTCCCTCTGCAACTGTTGCCCAAAACCTTCGATGTGTGTCCTCTAGTCTTTGTACCATCAGTTAATGGACATGCCACTACTGCTGCCCCAGCTGAGATCAGAGAAAGCAGTTCAGATTTGGGGTCAAACCTGTGACCTCCATGGTCTGAATGTGTCAATTGTATTCTGAAGCCCTAGACTGCTTTTAAAGCCCAGTAATAATTTCTTCTCAATTCAGCCATGGGTCAATGCGAAATGTTACTCCATCACAGTGAGTTAGAGGTGCAGCAAAGAGATTTGCAGACCAGTTTAGCTGAATGTTATGTCTTTGGCTGAAGTACTGGGCACAGTCGTGATATTGGATTTGGCCTAAATTCAAAATGTGAAAATAATATGTAAGAAATAAGAATTATTCAAAAAAAATCCTCCTGAACAAGCTGATGCTGTACTGCAGCAACAGGATCTATAACAATGGATTTGGGAAGTCTATTAGGTGGGAGGCTAGAAATGGAGGTTAGGCTCGAGTTCAGGTTTGGTGTAGCCCTGTTTTTGCTGATCCTGCTGCTCCCCCTGGGACTATGCAGATTGACACAAAACAGCATGTTCACACTGAGTGTCTCATTGGATTACTCTGAAAATAGATGCCAATGGAATTAAAGCTGTGCACCTGCAATACAGTACGAGTGTCAGGTTTTGGCTGTGATCCAATCCTTGCCCTCATCTATGCAGCCTGCAACAACCTCACCACAGGTTATTTCTGCAACCTTCTCTAGATTCCTTTCCTCTGGTCCTGTGACTTGGACTTCCTGTGCAATCGTGTTCTGCACCTTTGGCTTCAGCTGGTGCAGCTTGATTCTCTCAAGCTCTCTCCCAAGCTCCTCTGCCCCCCTTTTCAAAACCCATTTATTCCGTTAAGCTTCTGGTCATCTGGTGTAACTCTCCCCTGCAAAGGTTCCGCATCCATTGCGATTCTCCTCTGAAGCATTTTAAAATGTTTTCTTGCATTAAAGGTGCTATAGAAATACAAGTTCAAGTTGAAGCTGTTGTAACACTTCTAACTGAGGAGGACAATCTCCTCCTGCTCTTCCTTCCCACCACCCCTGTCGTGTAATATTTTATTTCCCATGTCTGCTGCACCTGGAGGAATTACTGTTCTGACCCACTTGCTGATTTGTACTGCAGTTGCGTTAGTTTTAAACTAGGATGAATCCAGGGCCCCAGGGTGAGGGTGGGGAATTTATAACCATATAGGGTTTCCAGTATAGCCTGGCAGCTAGTTCACACTCATCTTAAGATGTGGATTGGTTTGGGCATATTCGTGGGAAGGAATAGACTGTTAAGCGTCAGCACCCTGACATTTCTTGTCAGTGCTATATAATTCATTTCAGCGTCAGCAGCCTCACTCAGCTCTGACAAGACTGCAATAGACAAACTGCGTCATCATGCTCCATCGTAGCCAATTCCTGTGAGTATGAGTGTGAATGAGAGCCAGAGGATATGCATTTGCTTATCAAGACAGGACTGCTTGTCCAGGCATGCAGCAAGAAATTCAGTGCAAGGGGCCTCTCTTGTCAAAACGATATTCTCTTCGGAATGTCTAACTGCAACCAGTAAAACCTGCACAATTTTTCTACTGAGTGTGGCAGCCTGTGACTCTCATTGATCATGGAGGATTCTGGAGATGAGAGCCAGAAAATGATATACTACTTACTGCGGAGGTAAGTAGGAGGTGATATTATGGAATAAAAAATGTGAAGTGTAAGTCTGTCTGTGCCCAATGAATGAAGTTCTAATCTTTGCAGGAGATTCAGTGTGGCTGTTACTGTCAGTTTTAAGTTTACAGGAAAGTGGGGCTGAGGCCTCAGTGTGTTCGATCTCTGCAGCATTCAGTCTGCAGTTGACAGTGTACCAAGAATGCAGTGCCTATTGATCGATCACTCACTTAACAACTAATCAGTGACATTTAAAACAAAAAGATTGCACCTTTCACCCCTCCTGTCCTGAAGGTGCTGGCTTCTTGTTGGGGGACTGTCCATGGGTATCTTGTTCAACTGGCTGTACCTCATGTGGGAACCCAGGTACAGAATGTCAGTAGATGTTTGACTGTGGAAGGCATCCCAGTAAAGGCCAATTTTACTTTCTATATAATGCTTGCCAAGCTGGTGCTGTCCAGCTAAGTAGCAATCGGGAAGGGCATCTTCACATTTATTTTTCTCTCCCAAGCTTAAGGGCATTTAAGTTAATTACAACACCCTTGCTACTGCCCTGATTGAGACCAGCTAACTTATCACAGAGCACTGATTACTCGTGACACTTTTTTTCCCCATTTTGCATGGCAGTACCATATTAAGTGGTTAAGTTGGTCACAGTGCCATGAAGAGGAGAGTCAGTGTTTTATTTTCATGATGCAGCTTTTTTCTTTATTTGATCCCTTTGTATTGCCTCTCCAAGGAGTACAGTTGCTTAGTGGCAAAGGCACTGTTTACTGTAATACAGAGAGACCTGGGAAAACAAGCATGTGTAGAACTTGTGATTGTGCTCGGTGGTGATGCATTTCCAGTTGACTAGCACGTATCGAGTTATTGTCTAGGCTAATGCATTGAATGATCACTTGGGTGAGGTCCAGGAGGACTATTGGTGCCTGCAGAACTACACCTCAGCATCAGCCCTTATTTTCAGGAGAAGAAATATTCAGTACAATTTTAATATTCTCAAAGTGCAGTAACTGTTACAAGCAGATTCATACCTTTTTTTGCAACTTCAAAATTGGTTTCTCACCAAGACGTTAATTTGCAAAATTGTCTTTTGCTGCAATTTGTTTAGACATTTTGCAGAATAAACATTTGCAGAGTGGTTGCAGAAAACTATATCTTTGCATTGAGGAAAGGCTCTGAATTACGGTCATAGTTTGCATTGGTACTGGTGAGTTCAGCCACTGCAATTACGTACATATGTGGCGAGATCTAATTGAATTCCACGGTCACCTTATTTAAGAAATATCCTCAAACTACTTGCTTTTGGTGTATTTCTTAATTGCTGACTTGTTGCTACTGGGTCACAGAGCCACGGATCAGACAATATTCTGTCATCCTCCTGACTGTTGAAGCAGTTGATGATGTCTTGCTGGCATAGAGTCACGCCCTCCCCCCACCCCCCCCTGCTTCCTGCAAGCACCTGTCCCAAGTGACCATTATTCACCTGTAAGCACGATAGTGAGTGGGGGCAGGTTGTTTCACCTGAGATCAACATACAACCCAGGTGTCCTAACTAAATGTCCACACGTGCACTTCCACAAAGGTCTCGCCTCCCAATTCTGTATGACTCATAGAAACACAGATTACGTCCATTCTGCCTGTTGTGTCAATGTCGCCTCCAGCCCCATCTTCCTGCTCTTTTGTTGACCCTTTTTATATTTTTTCCAGTTTCAGATTAAGTTATAGTCTCAGCCACAGTAGACAAACAGCGCCAACCAGCCCACTAAACAAGCTGTTCGGTTCTTGAAAATTGCCCCTTATCTTCACAGGCCTAGCATGTCAGGACTGCACCTGATGAGGCAAGGAAGGGACAGGAAGAAGTTTGAGCTGCAGAGAGATTTCACTGTTGCCTCACCAGCTGAGTTTGTAACTCGATTTGGGGGCAATAAAGTTATTGAAAAGGTAAGCAAATATCTTTCATTTCTACTGGAAGAGGCTAGCTTGGCTTTCTTCTTTTGGGCATTTTCATATGCTCTTGTTCAATCACAAACAGTTCTGAGAAGCCCTCTTTCTAATTGAAGTTGACTGAGTGACAGAAAACGGAGAGAAAACTTGGAAGTGTAGTGAACTGTGAGGATAGTGATAGGCTCGTGACATGTGGCAGATGGAATTTAATGCAAAGAAGTGTGAAGTATTGATACATTTTAGTAGGAAGAATGAGGAGAGGCAATACAAACTAAAGGTGGGGTGCAGGAACAGAGACCTGGGGGGATAAGTGCACAAATCTTTGAAGGTGACAAGGTAGGTTGAGAAAGTGGTTAAAAAGGCATACGGGGTCTTGGGCTTTATAAATAGAGGCATAGGGTACCAAAGCAAGAACGTTATGATGAATCTTGTATAAAACACTGGTTTGGCCTCAACTAGAGTATTGTCAAATTCTGGGCACCGCACTTTAGGAAGGATGTGAGGACTTTAGTGAGGGTTCAGAAAGGATTCTTGGGAATTGTTCCGGGATGAGGGCCTTCAGTCTTGTGGATAGACTGCAGAAGCTGGCGTGTTCTCCTTTTGAAAAGAGGATGTTGAGAGGAGATTTGATAGATTTGTCAAAATCATGAGGGGTCTGAGCAGAGTAGATAGAGAAGAACAGTTTGCATTGATAGAAGGGTCGCGAACCAGAGGACACGGATTTAAAGTGCTTGGCAAAAGAGTTAAAGGCAACAAGAGGAAAAACCTTTTTATGCAGTGAGTGGGTAGTGGAAGCAGATTCAGTCGTGGCTTTCAGAAGGGAATTGGATAGGCATTTGGAGGGAAAAAATTTGCAGCATTACATGGAAAGGGCTGGGGAGTGGGACTAGGTGAGTTTTTCTTTTCTGATGAGCCGAATGACAGCCTTTTGCACTGTAACCATTATGTGATTCTATTCTTTGTTGTGGTTGACCATCCATTGTGTTGAATAGATCAATGAGAAGGAAGCAAAGTTCATTTTGAACAAAAGTTATTTTAAAGATGAACATTTTAGATATGGTGAAGTATAAGTGATTGGATGGTGTCTGTTCAATGATTTATTTTTTTAATTTATTTAGAGATACAGCACTGAAACAGGCCCTTCGGCCCATCGAGTCTGTGCCAGCCATCAACCACCCATTTTATACTAATCCTACATTAATCCCATATTCCGACCACATCCCCATCCACCTACGTATACTAGGGGCAATTTATAATGGCCAATTTACCTATCAACCTGCAAGTCTTTGGCTGTGGGAGGAAACTGGAGCACCCGGCAAAAACCCACGCAGTCACAGGGAGAACTTGTAAACTCTGCACAGGTAGTACCCAGAATTGAACCTGGGTCGCTGGAGCTGTGAGGCTGCAGTGCTAACCACTGTGCTGCCGCATGCTAAAGGCATGTGGTATGCAAAAGACTACTTAACTCGTCTAACCCATTCTTTCTCGCATGCCATGTATAATTTTTTAGTCTCTAAGTTTCCGAAGAGAAGTGATTATACACAAATAACATCTCCAAGCAGCAAACATTCCTTCAGATAATATTCCAACTTCCTAAATTCATCCTTTGTAACATTCATCTAGTTCAATTTTTAGCCAGATAACTTGGTGGACTTTGTTCAACAGGTTCTGATTGCCAATAATGGGATTGCAGCAGTGAAATGCATGAGGTCCATACGACGCTGGTCTTATGAGATGTTCAGGAATGAGCGTGCAATACGATTTGTTGTCATGGTAACTCCAGAAGACTTGAAAGCTAATGCAGGTCAGTTATCTGGAACAACAGCATGCATTTGTATAGCGCCTTTAACATAGTAAAACATCCCAAGGCGCTTCAGAGGAGCATTTCACACTGAGCCCCGCCGAAGCAGATATTAGGACGGGTTAAAGGTGGAGGTTTTAAGGACCATCTTAACGAAAAAGAGAGAGGTTTGGGGAGGGAACTCTAGCGCTTAGGCAGCTGAAGGCACAACTGCCATTGGTGGAGCACAGATGATCAGGGAAACGCAAGAGGCCAGAAATGGAGGAGCGCAGTGATCTCAGTGGATCGTATGGCTGGAGAAGGTTACAGACATAGAAAGGGGTGAGGCATTGGAGGGATTTGAAAACAAGGATGAGAATTTTAAAATGGAGGTGTTGCCAGACCTGGAGCCAATGTAGATCAGAGAGCCCAGGCAGCAGATGCCTTTAGCAACTTGTAACCAAGAATATCTTTGGATGGTGGGGCCTGCAATCTCAGGTTTAGGGAACAGCAAAGCCCTTTAGTCCAAAGAACTAGTCACAGCTTTTGTTGTGCTACTTCTGTGGTTTCTGTAGCAGGCCAAGATTAGAGCAGTGACATGACTTTGAGTGGTTTAGTGGGTAAGTGTTCTGAGCCATATAGAAGAAGGACATCCCAGGTTTAATTCCTGGTCTGTGCTGAATGAACCAATGTTGTAAATGGAATGGTTACTCGGGTTGGACAGGGGAAAGAGAAAATTACATAGAATTTACAGCACCGCAAGAGGCCATTTGGTCCAATTAGTCTTAAGTTTATGTTCCATACAAGTCTCCTCCCATTCTACATCATCTCACTCTATCCACATATCAATAATATCAACCTGGGATTCTGCTCCTGACTGCTGTCCAGTTATCCTAGTTGAAAAATGTGCACATGAAAGTCAGTGAGCTCACTGCCTTGGCTGATACGCGAAGGATGGACAGTTGGGAAATTACTAGAGAAATGGTGCCCGTGGAACCATATGCTAGCAAGAGTCAGAGGAAGTGGAGATAATTGCCGGTAGGGTGGGGAGAGAGGAGTGGTCAGTCAGTTTATATAGAAGTAACCAGGGGATGGCAGTTTGCAACCAGTGTCAGAAGGCTCACACAATCAAGTGCTGCAACACTGAAGAAATCAACCGACGCTTGTCTTAATAAGACTTGGTTTTTGTTCACGTTACCTGTCGGCCTCTTCAGTGATCCAGTACTCTTCTTTTTGGCAGCTATAACACAATATGGTGAATTCAGGTAGTGACTGTGTGTCTCTGATCTTTGTATGTTCCTTGAAGATTACTGCCAATGACACCTTGTGGTCTGAAATGTTGCTTTTGCTTTGTAGAGTACATTAAAATGGCAGACCACTATGTTCCTGTACCTGGAGGGCCAAACAACAATAACTATGCAAACGTTGAGCTGATACTGGACATTGCAAAGCGCATCCCAGTCCAGGTACTGTTAGAAAAGTAGCTGCAAGCTCTCCTTGTTTACTTTTATCTTGAGTAAGTCTTTTTAAAATTACAATTTGCAAATATCTTTCCTCTTTAAAATAGCTCGAACTCCCAATCCCTGGTCCTGTACTCTTTTTTTTTTTTTAACATTATAATCAGCTGAGATGATTTTGTTAGAACTCTTTTCAATGTAACTTACAATCCTGTTTTTACTTCCTCTCCCTCATTTTCTCCTTTAACTAGATGACAGGGTTGAACAAGGCCACATAAGCCACCACACTGCCAGTCTGATGGGAGGTACAGGTACTGCCAGGCGGTACTGATGCCTCAGAGATGATGGGTTAGTGACATTAGTGACCCTGCTGAAAAATGGCAAACTTATAACCAGTAAGGACAGCCATAAGTGGAGGGCTATGGTTTGAGTAGGTCTGTCATTGGGTGGCCAGTGGTTTATCCCTGCAGCTGCCAATTATTTCTTTTTCTTTTATGTAAAGCAATGATGTACAATGTGTACAGATAAGTGTTATCTCTTCCATTTACAGGCGGTGTGGGCAGGCTGGGGCCATGCCTCTGAAAATCCTAAACTGCCAGAACTACTTCACAAGCATGGCATTGCTTTCATGGGTAAGAAATCTTCATTCTGACCAAGTAGAGCTGTCTCAGCCTCTGCTTAACTCATTAATTAAGGGACGTTAGGAGAAGGAAAGAACTTGTGCTTGTGTAGCACCTTTTGTGTCCTCAGGGTGTCCCAAAGTGCATCACAGCCAGTATTACTTGTGGATAAATATGGCTGCCAGTTTGTGCACAGCAAGATCCCATAAACTGTAAATGAGCAGTTAACCTGTTTTGGTTGAGGGATGAAAGTTGGCAGGACAACAGAACTCCCTGCTTTTTTTCAGAAAAGTGCCATGGTGTATTTTATGTCCACTCACACAGGATCCTGGATAGAATGTTTTATCTAAAACTTGGTACCTCCAACAATGGAGATCACTATCTGTATTGCATTGAAATGTCAAACTATATTATGTGCTAAAGTCCCAGAGTGGGGTGTGAGCCCGCAAACTTCTAATTCAGAGAAGAGTGTTTCAACTGAGCCGCACTGATGCATCATATCCTGATGTGTCACTTGGGGCCAGACTGTTCAGTTTTCTGTCCATTTCAGAGCATGATGGGGCCCCCCTTTTAAATTTTTAATTTTTATTCTTTTTTATGTGTTTATTTTATTTTCGTTTGTTTAGTTTGTTTCTACTGTGTCTACCCACTTTTTTTTTCATGTTTGTGCTTGGGGCCAGGCTGTTCAGTTTTCTGTCCAGCTCTCTGTACTAACTCTTTGTCTTTCAGCACACCATTAACTTACCGTTTGCCTTTGCTCCATGACCTTCTGGTCAGTTATTCTCTGTGACCTTGTCCTATCAACACCTCTTTTGTTATCTCTTGCCCCACCCCTGCTTTACTTGCTTAAAACATTTCTAATATTTGCCAGTTCTGATGAAGGGTCACTGACCTGAAACGTTAACTCTGCTGCTGCTCTCCACAGATGCTGCCAGACCTGTTGAGTATTTCCGGCATTTTTTGTTTTTATTTCAGATTTCTAGCATCTGACTATTTTGCTTTTACATCATATCCTGATGTGTTTCAATTACTCTTAGGAGTGAGACTGGGTCCTTGTATTATTAATGTCACTGTCTGCAGCAATACAGCATTGAATTATTGTCTTACTACTTCACAACAGTTAGTGAATCCTAAATAAGTGTATTTCTGTAGCTCTTGCTATTGTAGTATGATATACTTGGCATTGCCTTTGGCTGTATTACTAGTCAGTCACATAAAGCAAGTTTGGTCTAAAATTGCCCTCACTAATACAGTCTGGTATTCCTTGCATTGCCCTTGGCTCCTATTGTAATCAGTATAAAGTCTAACACATATTTCATTTGATCCGTTTTCTTTTGGGTTGACTTTCAAGGACTTGCTTTCTCGATAGGCTGTAATGTAATTCAGTGCTATGAGATTATCATTTGAGTAAAGGTTCTCTTTAGAGACATCACTGAATTATCTTGTGGTGCTGCATAAACTGAACTGAGACCTTGTTCAAAGTACTTGCTTTTTCTTTTCAGGTCCTCCAAGTCTAGCTATGTGGGCGCTGGGTGATAAAATTGCCTCTTCTATTGTAGCTCAGACTGCAGGAATCCCCACTCTCCCCTGGAGCGGCAGTGGTAAGGCAATGATCTCAGTAAACAAAAGATGTTTGCTGACTTTAACTTAGCTAACTGGACAGGGAGCCTTTCTGTTTTGGTTATTGTGAAAGATGGGGAACAACAGGCTTCTGTGACAAATCAATTTGTGCTAAGTTTTTGATGGTCAAGCCTGTATTATGATTTAACAGCCCAGAAGGTACCAGGCTCAATTTCTGCTCTGTATGAATTATCTTTTATAAGATGAGGCAGAAATTGAGACTCTACAATTGGCCTCAATGTATCTAGACTAAGTGGGGTGTGCCTGGGGTCCCCTCGCATTTGTGATGTGGCTACTGTATGATGATAGGATTGGACCTGGTTGTGATGCTCTTTGCAGTCAAGTAGTCTACCGACACTTATCTGGCCTCACTTCAGTGAGGTACTTGAGGGCTGTTGGTATCTATGGATTCCTCTCCCAGTAAGATGAGGTGCTTTAAGGGAAGGATGGAAAATGATGATAACTGGGGGTAAACCCCCCCCCCCCTTCCAAAAAAAAAGCCTGTTTAAATGTACTGGTGGTTGACCCTTAATGAACCTTCTGCCGTTGTGCTGATGCTTGCTGCTGGGGTCACATTTGAAGCGGTGCTCAGTTCTTGAGGTGATGCTGCTCTGAGATTATAGAACAGAGAACAGTTCTGGTGTTGGGAATTAAAAAATAACTTAAACAAAAAAAGTTATTTTGTGAAGTGAAAACAAACACTTATATCTGCTGGTGCCACCCTCTGTTTTGTTACTGTGTAATGAAACTGCAGACACTCTCATTGTAAGAAATGAATAGCACTCTGATTCATGTACGTTGACTGAATAAAATTGGCTCAAAGTGGGAAATGTTATTGAAGTAGTTTGCTGAATATACTTAGTGTGTATATTTTTGGTTGAAAAACTGAGAGATAATTTTTAACCATCAGCTGGTCTGAAATATCTGACCTGGGAGGTGCTGAGTAAGGGTCGGGCACTCCTCTATAGGGAAGGGTGAATGATCTCAAGGGGCTGTTCTGGTATCTCCTGAGAGTTGGTCCAAGTGGTAGTGGCAAGATGTTCCTGCACATCAAGTGGGGGGGGGTATTATAAGTCTAAAAAGATGTAATGACGATGAAGAATGTGTGAGGAAAAGGGGAAGAAGAAATTAAAAAAATAAGAGCCTCTTCGAAACAACCTCCACTTGAAGTATAGAATGTGTGTGTAATATCTGTTGATTAACCCAAAACTTAAATGAATTCCATTATTATCAGTTGTCTCCTATATCTTCCTCCGCAGCCCCCCCCCCCCCCCCCCCCAATTTCTTTTCTACTCCTTGGTTCCCTTAGGTTGTTAGACCATGTGTTTCCCACATCTGAAAAGTTGAAGCAGCCACTATGCTGATTACCAAGAGGGGTTTGAGTGTGGCCTGGTGGAGACTCTGTCTCCGATTGCCCTCCACCCAGCTTATCTCTCATCAGCAAGGCACGGGTGCAAAGCTCAGTGGAGTCGGCCATCAAACCTCTACTTTCAACAATTAGACCCATGTTTTGCTGCTCCACTGTGTTGTCATTGTTGAAGAACTTGTGTATGAAACTTTATTCAGTCTTGCAAAGTGAAAGCTGTTAATGCCAGCTGATTGGAAGACTGTGTATTTCGCTTATCTTCCACACCCAACCCCTCTCCAGCTCAATTCTCAGTAAACCCCACCCCTCCCCATTTCCAGATCCAAAGCATATATTTTCTTTGTATATGAGTGCAATTCAGTTGGATAACTTCTGTTCTTAGGGTTGACTATTGACTGGACGGAAACTGAACCACGGAAACTAATAGTGAACGTTCCTCCCGAGTTGTATGAGAAAGGCTGCATCGCAGATGTGGAGAGTGGTATGAAGGTAAGTGGGAAAGCCGTCCTTTAAATGGTCATCCACTACCTCTATAATCTGTGGCAATGTCTCAATAAGTGAAGTGGCTGGTATAGTGGTCACCTATGGAAGCGGCCAAGAGCATAAAGAATAAGAACTTGCATTTATGTAGCTCTCGACCTTGCTTTCAAAATGCCCCAAAGCAGTTTCCAACCAGTGGAATACTTTTGAAGTGCTCTCACTGTTATAAGACATACGGGACAGCTGTTTTGTGCACATGGTCCCACAAACGGCAAATGAGATGGAGATTCCCATTTTCTGTGAATCACTGGTGAGAATTGGTGGCACTAATTCAGTCCCCAGCCCCCAGAGTTAAAGGTCTGTAAATGGTGCTTTCACATTGGAATTATTTGCTGATTTCCATTGTTCTTTCGTGTCATGTGGCACCAAAATTTCACAATACCAGCAGTGAGGGATAGTCTTACAAGTTTCCACCAATGCTGAATGTTTTAATAGCTTTGAAGACTCTGGATCGACATCCAGCATGTACGGGCATGCTGATTCTTGAACAGTGAGAACTGTTTGCTGATAGACTCAACATATGGAGCAGCTGCTGTATGACTGGGGGACCAGGCTCTGTGATGATAAAATCTTTATTTTGGATGCTTTTCAATCCCTGGGCCATGCTAACAGGCAGTCAGGTAATCTGCTAGTCCTCTGCCAGAGCCATTCTGAACCACTCACAACAGAGCTCCCATGCAGTCTGGAAATGCCTGTTCCTGTGCTCAGCACCCCTCTATTATGATGAGGTGGTGACTTGAGAGTGCAGCAACTGAAGGGAATTGAGCATGTGTCCAGCCACTGTGTGCACTGTTTTTTAAACTGACCTTTTTCTGCTCTGCAACCAATTTGGCACACCTCCTGGATCTTCATTCCAACGGAAATGCATCTCAGTGCATCTTCTGATACACTACATTTCAAATAGCTTCTGGACTTTGCTCGCCTACTGAACCTTCTCTGAACTTGGAAAACAATTCGTCGATCACCATGCCGACTCCACCCTACCTATATCAACTTTATCCCACCACAGAACCTCTGGCTAACTCTGGATTCCCTCTTATTGTCTCCTTTCTATTCTCCATTTACTACCAGGATATATGCAATGTAATGTTGCTCTTTAATCAGGCCTATGTAACTTGGAGTTTTCCCTTTGTCCATTTATGTGCACCTTTTGACTGACACTTTGGACCTTAGCCCATTACTCCTATTTCCACTTTTTCCCCTCGTTTTTCTACTTCTCTTCTTACCCCTTCCAAGATCCTTCTCTTCTGTGATCATGCTTCCTTTCATTTCTCCCCTCAAGGGTGCTTTGCCCTCCCAGATTCCTACCCATCCCTTCCAGATTTCTACCCATCCCTTCAGCACTCCTCAACCTTCCCACATTCCTCCTGCCATCCCAGGCTTAAATCCCTCTTCGATAAGCTTACAGATCCTTTCTGTGCCTCTCCTGACATTCACAGAGGGACCCATCATAGCACATTGCTGCTTTCCTACCAGCAGCAACCCCAAATGTCCCATTCTGCCCCTTTGCTGACCTTCCTGCCCTGTGCTCATTGAGGACTAATCTTGCCAACCTCCTTCCTATCTAACTTGACTTTCCCACTGCTGAACCTGTGAACTCTGCCAGTGGATCATATATCACGGCGCATCACCCGACCGCCTCGCCTCAGCTCATCTGCTGTTGAAACCCTCATCCATGCCATAACTACCTCTTGACTATTCCAGTGCAGTCCTGGCTGCCCTCCCACAGTCTGCCCTCCGTAAACTTGAGGTCATCCAAAATTCTCCTGTTCACCTATCAGCCCTGTGCTCGCGGACCTACATAGGCCCACGGTTATGCAATGCCTCGATTGTTAAAATTTTCATCCTTGTTTTCAGATCCCACCATGGCTTCACCCCACCCTATCACTGTAATTTCCTCCAGCTCTATAACCTTCTGAGATATCTGCGCTCCTCCAATTCTGATCTGTTGATCATCTCTGATAATTGCTCTATCATTGGTTGCCATGCCTTCAGTTGCTTGGGCCCTAAGCTCTGCAATTCCCTTCCTAAACCTCTCGCTCTTGCTCCCCTCCTGTAAGTCACACCTCAAAACCTGCCTGTTTGGTCATCTGCCTGAATATCTCCTTGTGTGATCATCTGAAATTTTATTTTATACTCCTCCTGTTAGGACATTTTACTATGTATTGAATTTTTGTTAATTTTAAAAGTATATTTCTTCCAGGGTCCGAAAGGTAAAGGTGCGCACGGATGCATTTACATTGCAAATTTAGTGCCTGAAAAGGACTCGCGCTAGTACGAAACTTTTAGAGTCAAGATTGGGTCTTGTTCGTGGGGTGAAGCAAAGTAAAAGAGATGGTATTCTGACATTTCGCATAGCATGGAGTATAAATTCAGCTCCATGATAAACTTGGGCGACAAGTGCTAAAGCAGTCCTTTTGGACTTCTATGAAGTGTACTCAGTTAAAAGTTAGGCTTTACTGTGAGGGGGAAAATAGCATGGGCATGGACAAATACCAAATGATCAAATTTGTTATGACCGAGGCGGGAGGAGTGTACTGTCTTTCTCTGGTTCCACTTCTCCGCTGGTCACAACATATATTTAAATGTGTACCCAGTTACTGATACGGCCAATTATCTACTCTCTTTTTATTTCAGAATAAAATCCACCAACCAGGTTTCTTTAATAAACAACAAAATGTTTAATTTATTATAAAACATGATTTGTCCAGTAAAGATCGCAAAGCATTAGCACACAGATTGAAATATGAAAGCTCCTTTCTTCCGTAGCCCAACACACACACACATGCACGCGCATACACACGAAAGAAAAAAATGAAGAAGTTTTCTCTGCAAATCTTTTTACAAAAAAAGACAAAAATGAATACTTTGGCCAAATACTTGTTAATTCTTGAAGGAAAAGGAGGAGACGTGGAATGATACCAGTTGTCCCTTTACTCTGAAATCCCAAGTACTAGTAGACGCTGTCACTGGGATCTTTCTGGAGCAGTTCTTTTCAGGCGGTGTTGAAGATTTATGTGGCAGGCTTTCCAGGCGAAATGCGGCATCAGCGATTTCAGCTATCGCACACTGGATTCGCAGGGTTTCTCAGAGCTGGAGAAAAGATGAGTTGGGTGTTTCTCTCAGCAGGCTACAATCACAACATCTATGGAATCACTCCAGTCCTCCAAAGGAATGCATTTTCACAATTTTAAAACACGAGACCTCACAAAAATATTTTAAAAATAGAAGTACTCTCATAACAAGTTCCAAGAGCTGTGGATGACATTCCACCTGGCAAAACTCTTTAATTTGGACTGTTCTACTTGTCAACTATTAAGGAAGGTCCTGAACTTACTTGTGGCCACCAGTGCACCTGGCACTGGGAAATGGGGCGGTAATGCCAGCTCTCTGTTCCGAAGATCAAAACTAGGGAATTTCAGCAGGGGCATCCTGGGCATCAGTTCTGTCTGCATCACAAAGGAAGTAAGGCCACCAGGATAGCCTTGCCTGCTGGATTTCCTGCTCTCCCACCACCCCCCCCACCCCCCGCAGCTCCTGAGCCTGCAAATGTACTGTGTACCAGCAAGATGTGGGTATCCTGTACTTTTATTCAATGGAATTGAGGCTCACGGGCTTTCTGACTGGGGTCATGGCCTGGAATACCTGAGGAAATTGCTGGGTTTTAAAAGGCTGTTTATAATCAGGGTTGATTTCCAGAGATCCTTCAATTTCTAAAGCAGCTGCACCGTCATGTAGCTTTTTAATGTTGCATTTTGCATCCTGCCACTCTGCCCCTTCCATTAAGGATGCCAAAGACATCCATACTGATACAGGGTCCTGTCTGCTGAATTTAAATTTCCTGACCTTTCTCTGGAAATTTCAGCAACATAAACATTTTATCACACAAGCAGATCTCAGATTCCCACTCCAACCACGGCAGAGCGAGGTATTTCGGCCTGAGATGTCTTCTAACAGTGCTTTATTTGTCCAGGTACTGAACTAGATGGGACTCAGAGTGCTTCAATTTGCACTGGAAATAGAGGGATAGGTACTGCAGCTCTGTTCCAGCAGATTTACTTCATCTGTTCCTCCTTTTACCAACAATTATTTCACCAATTATTTGTACTGAGTGTATTGTATGGCTCTAGATTGGTATATTTCATACAGTTTTATCTTTAATCCTTTTCTGTTTTATTGCATGTCAGGCTGCAGAAGATATCAACTACCCAGTGATGATCAAGGCCTCTGAAGGAGGAGGTGGGAAAGGGATAAGAAAAGTGAATAATGCTGAGGATTTTCCAAACCTTTTCAGACAGGTGGGTGATGCAGATATTGCTGTATGCTAAACACCGAAAAGTGAATTCTGTTGCCCGTTGAATAATGCTGTGCTGGTAATGTGGGTTCTGACTCCCATTATCTGGAGAGTGTCTTTAATGTGCTGATGCAGCAGCAGCTTAACAAGATACATTTACTGTTGTGTTGCTGAAAGCGCAGATACCAGACAATGGAAAAAAAACTGAGGAGGAGCAAAACTGTCAATGAAAATTTAGAAAACGTTTTAAGTTTGCGTTTGATCAATGGTGTTTTTGTTCCTGAAGTGTAATGTTCCCTGTCATAGGTGTGATTAGGTCTGTTTGTACATGGAAACAGCATAATTCTTAATTGACAGGTTTAACTATCAGCCTTTGGAATGTATGTACGTCAGTCTGTTTATATCAGGCAACAGAATTTCTTGGGTCATGTTGATGGTGGGCTTAGAATGGGTGGATCGTCTTTCGGCTGGCGCAGACACGATGGGCCAAGTGGCCTCGTTCTGTATCTTAAACTTTCTATGATTCTATGACTAATATTTTTAAGCTGGTTTTTAACAAAGAGTTGCTTACTTGAGAGTAAGCCCCCCACATTTTTCCTCCTCTCCCCAAAGGTAAGTATAGATGAGGGAGGCTCATCAAGCTGATCCTTCCATAGAAACTTACAATTGCCCCTCCCCTCTCCTACAACAACTAACCTCCTCCCTGCCCATACACCAACCGCAGCTGAGAATAGAAAGGCAACCTGTGCACAGGTCTCCCAATGCTACTTCTAATCCAGCTGCTTGAAGGAACCTGAGAATGGCCCAGGGCTGAGTGTCTTCTCTACCTCCATTGCCATGCACAGACATCAAGGACTTGACGCAGTGAGCAACTAAAACAGCGATTTTTTTTTTTTTTCTCAATTTCATTTTCCACCCCTCCATCACCACTGATCCAAGGAATGTGCTAATTTTGCCTTTTCTTAAAATAATAGCTGGGAGACTCACAGAAGTGCTTGGAGTATTGCTCCTTCTGATGGTTTGGCTGAGACTTTGTATCAGGGGTATTGTAGATATGAATCTGTCGCATCGTTCAGTCCCTTCAGATGCATTTCTTGCATGGCTTACCTGAAGATCTATCTTTAAAGTGAAAAAGACAGCATCAAATTTCCATCTTGATAGAGTATTTGAGCAATGATTTCAGTTCTTGTCCTCTCGGAGGTTTTGTTTTCAGGAGGAGATTGACATTTCTGTCTTTATTTCAGGTACAAACAGAGGTCCCTGGATCTCCAATTTTTGTGATGAGGCTCGCCAAACATGCACGCCATCTTGAAGTCCAAATCCTCGCTGATCACTATGGCAATGCAATTTCCCTGTTTGGCCGTGATTGCTCAGTTCAACGTCGGCACCAAAAGATTATTGAGGAAGCCCCAGCGACAATTGCCACCTCATCAGTGTTTGAGAACATGGAGAAGGTGAGCACAGGAGAGACCTGCTTGAATGAATTACCTTTCCAAAGGAACATGAAACTGAGTAATCATACTGAAGGGGTTTTAAAGCTATGGTTTCTGAATTTCCTGGAACGTTAAAGTTGGTTCTGTGCAATTTCTGGGAGTTTCAAATGAGCCTTGTAAGGGACAAAAATTCTGCACACCCTTTACAGGGCAAATGACGGACTGGGGGTGGTGGCTTTCAAAAATGGGGGCCCAACATTGTAAGTGGTGGTCAGTCCGCTGTGTGAAGTGAGTCATACCGGTCTCCACCTGGACACATAGGCCCCACTGGTGGAGTTAAGGCCAGACAAGTAACCTGAACCCTGAATATGGCTCAGAGCAGTGGCCAGGATTGAGGAGGGCCTGGACAACACACTCCATGGGTGGACGGATGGCTGAGTTTGTGGTTGTGTGGAACAGGCAAATGCTAAAGATGCACCTGAAATGGCCCGTGCAAAAGGCAGTTCCATGCAACTGAGGTGCTCTCCGACTGACTCTGAAAACTACAGCAGGCTTAGTACTGGATGGCACTGTTGGGTGCTTGAATGCACAACTTTTGACTCTGGCACGAGTGCTTCCAATACTGACTTGTGGGAAATAAAGTTGGGATGAAGTAGCTATCTGCTTCTGCCAGTATATTGCCAATATTATGGTTGCCTTTGCATCACTTTAACTGAAATCAGGAAGTACTTCCATTAAATTGATTTGATGCATGTCATAGAGTCATTTACAACACTGAAGGAGGCCCATTGAGTCCATGCAGGCTGTCCACGGAGCTATCCATTCAGTCCCCTCCCCCGTTCGCAAGTCTATTTCCTTCAAGTGACCATCCAATTTCCTTTTGAAGTAATTGATTGTCTCCGCTTCCACTACCCTTGTGGGCAGCGGGTTCCAGGTCATTGCTACCTGCTGCTTAAGAAGAAACTTTCATATATTTCCCCTGCATCTCTTACCCAAAGCCTTCAATCTGTGTCCCCTAGTCCTTGTACCATTAGTTAATGGGAACAGTTTTTCCTTGTCTGTGGGGTATCTAAATGGAGCAGGAAATTTAATTTATTCCGTACCATCACAGCCTTTTACTATTAAGTGAAGAGACAATGTAAACTGTGCTAGTGTCACTATAGTCGGGATCCAGGTTGTCCAGATTTGGCCGTCTTGCTGCTTTCCCCTGAAGAATAACATGGTGTTCATAAAAAGAAAGTATCAACATTGCATCCTTGACATTTTTGACACTTAAGTATCTCTATAATTTGTATTTTGAATTTTTTTCCCAATCCTTGTAACACTTGTGCATTTGCAAATAAATAACAATTGTACATTATTACTCGCTACTTGCATTCTTTACCAGACATCAAACACATGAAACTCCTTACTTCCCTTAATGTTCCTTCTCTACTCTAATCTACAACCTTGTATGACCCAAGTTTGAGTTGGTATTACATAATTACAACTGGTCCATCACTTTCTCTCTCATTCAACTTTGGTATCCTGTAGGATAGGCCTTGGCCATTTACCTTAGTTTATCAATTTAAAAAAAAAAATCCCATAAAGCTCATTGCAGATTGTTCATGGGGTATGGTATGAAATTGTTTTTATCCAGTTTCCTGTTGTGCATCCTCACTTATTGGTGAACCAGTTTGCACTTTACTCTGGTAATTGCTGAAGTTTTATTTTTCAGTGTGCAGTGAAGCTGGCAAAAATGGTGGGCTACGCAAGTGCAGGCACAGTGGAGTATCTTTACAGTCAAGATGGAAGCTTTTACTTCCTGGAGCTAAACCCTAGGCTTCAAGTGGAACATCCCTGTACTGAAATGGTTGCGGATGTAAACTTGCCTTCTGCACAGTTACAAGTGAGTTCTGTATATTGGTCATATTGCTTAGAGAACTCTATGGGATTGTTGTGTACTGTTTATCTGTTACATTTGTAATGTCTCCCTCACTGTGTTCTCCCAATCTTTCTCAAAACAAGTTACATGCTAAATTTGCTTGACTGATCCATGCGCTTCTGCCCCTTAAATTTCCCTCAGATTGCTATGGGAATCCCTCTACACAGAATCAAGGACATTCGGATGCTGTATGGAGTTGCCCCATGGGGAGATACTCCAATTGATTTTGAGAATTCAGCAAACACTCCTTGCCCACGTGGTCATGTCATAGCTGCTCGTATCACCAGCGAGAACCCGGATGAGGTAAAATGAAATGTTTAATTTTGCAATTTTCTATTACGTATATGTGTTAAAAATTAATATCAGTTTCTGTTATTTAGCCTCTACTTCCCTCGCAGTTTCCCATGAGGCTCCTGACTTTGACATGAAAGTTGTAGAGCCGTACACATCACAGACCTTATCAACAATTGCAGGTCATTTATTCCTTGGTCAGCAACTATAGTCTGTGTCAATAAGTACCAATGTACTAGGATAAAATCCACAGCCTGTTTCAGTTCTTCCCTATTTTCCCCCCATCACTCTGTCATTTCTTTGTGGAGAGATGCTGTTCAACTGACCTGGCTGAGAAATGAAACACGTGGTGGCTGGCTTGAATTAACTTGTTTCGTGTGGTGTGGTTACAAAGCAAACCAGTATTGTAATTACTGTCATACTGGCATTCTTTTTGGACGTATTTGAGTTATACACAATTACAACAGCAGCTCAATTTTATTTCCTCTTTAACTTGCATTTTTCCCCTTCATGCCTGACCCCTAGCTGTGGCCAGTCTGAGGTATGAAAGTATGTTGCCTCTGCTCTGTGATTTTTTTTTTTCTCCCTTTTTTAACCAGGACAAGGTAGACAATGGTGTACACCAGCCCCATCTTCTAATTGTCAGTGTGCAGATTGTTGAGCATTGTTCTAATATTTGGGTCACTATAATATTTCAATAAATTCTAGTTTACTTTGCACAACTCCCGAGTCAAGAGCACCTCTATTAAAGTCAGGCTCATGGGTGTTCAGAGAGCACAGCTGTCTTCAAAAATGTCGATGTAAACTCAGCTTGAGTAGCTGGTTATTAAGTTATTTGTCATGTAATGTATGAATGTGTACACTTGAGACAGATGCAGTAAACTAGAGCGTAATGCATTGGTGTGTCCGACTGCAGCTCTTTGACTCACATTTACAGCTGTTCTTTTGTTCTGACAGGGATTCAAGCCGAGCTCCGGTACTGTGCAAGAGCTGAACTTCCGCAGCAGTAAGAATGTCTGGGGTTACTTCAGCGTGGCAGCGGCAGGAGGCCTCCATGAGTTTGCTGACTCTCAATTTGGACACTGCTTCTCCTGGGGGGAAAACAGAGAAGAGGCCATCTCGTTAGTACCTTGCCTGAGCATTCTTTCACTGAAACCTTTGTCTGCTTAGCCAATGTACAAAAATATATCTGATAACATAAGAACTAGGAGCAGGAGTAGGCAATTCAGCCCCTCGACCCTGCTCTGCCATTCAATATGATCATGGCTGATCTCATCTCGGCCTCAACTCTGATAGTCACCACCTTTGAGGTCTTGTCCAGTTTTTAAAGAAGTGCACTTTTTTTCTTAGTAGTTACTATTCTTCAGCCTGTCTGGATTCACCTTTCTGTTTCTGACAGAGTCAGTAGATGGGTAAGCTGCTTCCTGACCTCTACATATGCCCTCTTTTTTTTTTATTTGTTCGCGAGATGTGGGTGTCGCTTTCCAGGCCAGCATTTATTGCCCATCCCTAATTGCCTTTGAGAAGGTGGTGGTGAGCTGCCTTCTTGAACCCCTGCAGTCCTTGGGGTCTAGGTGCACCAACAATGCTGTTAGGAAGGGAGTTCCAAAATTTTTACCCAGTGACCGTGAAGGAACAGTGATATAGTTCCAAGTGTGTGTGGCCTAGAGGGGAACTTGCAGGTGGTGGTGTTCCCATGCATCTGCTGCCTTGTCCTTCTCAGTGGTACAGTTTGCGGATTTGGAAGGTGCTGTCGAAGGAGTCTTGGTGCGTTGCTGCAATGCATCTTTGTAGGTGGTACACACTGCTGCCACTGTGTGTCGGTGGTGGAGGGAGTGAATGTTGAAGGTGGAGGATGTGTTGCCAATCAAGCGGGCTGTTTTGTCTGGGATGGTGTTGAGCATCTTGAGTATTGTTGGAACTGCAACCATCAAGGCAAGTGGAGAGTATTCCATCAGACTCCTGATTTGTGCCTTGTAGATGGTGGACAGGACGTAAGTTACTCGCTGCAGAATTACCAACCTCTGACTTGCTCTTGTTACTACAGCGTTTATGTGGTTAGTCCAGTTCAGTTTCTGGTCAATGGTGACCCCCAGGATGTTAACAGTGGGGGCTTCAGCGATGCTAATGCCATTGAACGTCAAGGGGAGATGACTAGATTCTCTCGTTTGAAATGGTCATTACCTGGCACTTGTGTGGTGTGAATGCTACTTGCCACTTTTCAGCCCAAGCCTGGATGTTATCCAGGTCTTGCTGCATACGGACACGAGCCGCTTCAGTATCTGAGGAGTCACGAATGGTGCTGAACATTGTGCAATCATCAGCGAACATCACTTCTGACCTTATGATGGAGGGAAGGTCATTGATGAAGCAGCTGAAGATGGTTGGTCCTAGGGCACTATATCCTGAGGAATTCCTGCAGTGATGTCCTGGGACTGAGCTGATTGACGTCCAACAACCACAACCATCTTCCTTTGTGCTAGGTACGATACCAACCAATGGAGAGTTTTCCCCCGATTCCCATTCACTTCAGTTTTGCTAGGGCTCCTAGATGCCATACTCGATTAAATGCTGCCTTGATGTCAAGGGCAGTCACTCTCGCTCACCTCTGGAGTTTAGCTCTTTTGTCCAAGTTTGGACTGACAATGGGGAGGAAGTTGCTGCTATCACTGAACTGACATGTCTGATTTTCCTCCCTTTTACTTGGTGCCACCCGCCCCACCGCTATACCAAAACAACCTCGCAGCTGGGAGATGTGCAGTTTTGGTACCAAACACTCTGGAAAGCAAAGCTGCTTACTCTGTGGTTTGGGACTTTATTGCTCTATTGTGTAACATGATTGCGATTCCTTTTGGATCTCTGGTTAAAGCATTAGAGAGGCCAACAAAGAAACTATATGTTTATAGTATCTCATTATGTGCGCCGGCTGCTACAGATGCTTCACATCCAATGAATTCTTTTATTGTTTGAAATTGCTGCTGTTCTGCAGGTAAATTTGACAGCCACTTTCCTTGCACCAAATTTCCACAATCAGCAAATGAGATGTGTATTTCGAGAATCTGTTTATGGTATTCGTTGAGGGACAGTTGCTGGACAGGATACAAGGAGATCTACCTGCTTTTCAAAGGGTACCACAGGAACATTGCATTTGTCTAAGTAGGTATCTTACAGGTTTAACATCTCATCTGATAGATGGCACCTCTGACAATGCAGCATTCCCTCGGTAAATTTGTGCCCAAGTTCTGAGAGTGGGGTTGAAACCATGACCATGTGTCTTGAGTATTGCCAATTCAGCCAAGCTGAGAGGAGGCGATTATTCCACTGCAGCCCATGTTTTGGTGTTGGAGCTCTCCCAGCCCAGCATCACAGGGCTTCAAATGTCTGTAAGTGCACCTCTATTACCAGGCATATTAGTCAAGACATTTTTCACTCTCTGCATTGTCAAGCTCATGAGAAGTGCAGTGATGAAAATACAGAACCAGACTGCAGAGTTATAAAAATTTGAAACAATTTTAAAGAGACTGGTGCATGCGCTGTCAACAAAACGGAGGACAAAACACGTGACTCTCAGCATCTCATGCACTCAAATCCACATCTGTGTCTACTAAGACTGAAAACCAATTAAGCCCCATCTGCATGGAAATGCAACAGATAATCACACCTGGATGTGAGGCTATACTCAACAACAATTAGACAAGCCCTTTCGCAGACTTATCGTCTCCAAATAACCTCCATTACAATAATAAAAGCAAAATACTGTGGATGCTGGAAATCTGAAATAAAAACAAGAAATGCTGGAAATACTCAGCAGGTCTGGCAGCATCTGTGGAGAGAGAAGCAGAGTTAATGTTTCAGGTCAGTGACCCTTCTTCAGAACTGGCAAATATTAGAAATGTAAAAGGTTATAAGCAAGTAAAACGGGGGTGTGGCAAGAGGTAACATAGAACAAGGTCACAGAATAGCTGACCGGAAGGTCGTGGAGCAAAGGCAAACAATATGTTAATGGTGTGTTGAAAGACAAAGCATTAGTACAGATAGGGTGTTAACGGACTGAAAATTGAACAGCTGCAAGTACAAACATGAAAAGAAATAGTGGCTAAGCAAACTGAACAAACCAAGATGAAATGAAATAAAATAAAATAAACACAAAAAAATATTTTAAAAAAAGAAAAAATAACTAAAAATAAAAGTAAAATGGGGGGCCCGTCATGCTCTGAAATTATTGAACTCAGTGTTCAGTCCAGCAGGCTGTAGTGTGCCTAATCGGTAAATGAGATGCTGTTCCTCAAGCTTGTGTTGATGTTCACTGGAACACTGCAGCAAGCCCAGGACAGAGATGAGAGCAGGGGGGAGTGTTGAAATGGCAAGCAACCGGAAGCTCGGGGTCCTGCTTGCGGACTGAGCGGAGGTGTTCCGCAAAGCGGTCACCCACTCTGCATTTGCTCTCCTCAGTGTAGAGGAGACCACATTGTGAGCAGCGAATACAGTATACTACATTGAAAGAAGTACAAGTAAATCGCTACTTCACCTGAAAGGAGTGTTTGGGGCCTGGGATAGTGAGGAGAGAGGAGGTAAATGGGCAAGTATTATACCTCCTGCGATTGCAGGGGAAGGTGCCATGGGAAGGGGACGAGGTGGTGGGGGTAATGGAGGTGTGGACCAGGGTGTCGCGGAGGGAACGATCCCTTCGGAATGCTGACAGGGGAAGGGAGGGGAAGATGCATTTGGTAGTGGCATCAGGCTGGAGGTGGCGGAAATGGCGGAGGATGATCCTTTGGATAGGGAGGCTGATGGGGTGGAAAGTGAGGATAAGGGGAACCCTGTCATGGTTCTGGGAGGGAGGGGAAGGGGTGAGGGTAGAAGTGCGGGAAATGGGCCGGACACGGTTGAGGGCCCTGTCAACCACAGTGGGGGGGGGAGCCCTCGGTTGAGGAAAAAGGAAGACAGATCAGACGTATCCATTACAATGCAGTGTGAAGCACCCTCATCTCCTCAGAATGGGGCCGTCATCAAGGCCATTATGCAGCCCAGCTAGAACTGAAACCTGAAGTCGCGTGGATGAAGCCAACCCTTGTAAAAAAAAAAAAAAAAAATTGCCTTAAAAGGTAATTGTTTTGAGGAACAAAGTGGGGAGTCTTTTTCAGGACAGGACTAGACACAACATCATCAGCCTGGTCTGTCCTCAGCTTTCACAGTACAACAAAAAAGCCATTTTGAATTCCAGCAAGGCTGAGAGCGATCGATTCTAGCTAATACAGTTGAACCCTACTGAGACGAGTTGGAAGCGAGCTACAGCAGAGACAAGCGAGTGCCTTTGGAAAAATGATTTTGCTGCCAGTGAGAATTGACCGTCTTCAACCCAAAGTGAACCTTCAGGAGACTGCAACAGCCCAACGGATACTAGACAACCAGCAAATAGACCTGCACCTTTAAAAATTCCCCCTTCCGAGGACGATCCCCCAGGTTATTTCTGAAATCACAGACTTTTACATACTAAACTCTGCTCTGAACACCTCTTACCTTGCGCTTTTCTATCTACCCGAGAGTGCATGTGAAAGTGAATGCATGGGTGAGTGGTCTTGCGATCATTTCGGGATTTGTTTAACATAAATGTTTTTTAACCTACACGAAAACCTGTCACTGTGTTTATTTGGCTAATCAAACATTAGTGACAAAAACCCTTGCTGTTGTCAGTTGGGAGGTGAACAGTGGGAACAAGTCATACCATCACCTACCTGGCCAGAACAGCATGAAGATGTTTACTTCCAATACCTACTCTAAATTTGCTTCATGTCAATTATCTTGTTCTATGTGTATGTAGCTGAGGATTGGACTTGAAAGTGATGAAATCCCCATGGTTCAGTAATCTGTCAACACTCAATGTCTTGACTCGTGTGAAAAAATGGCCATTATTCTTTCTTTTCTCCAAAAAGATTGGTCTTGGAATTTATGTTTGTTCCCACAGCTGTGCCTCTGTGGGCTGAACTTATTGTTCAGGCTGAGCAGGTGCAGTGTGCAGAACTTCCCAGGCTGCTTCGGCATCATTCAGTCAGCTATGCTGATGCAATATGGAAGGGGGATTTGAATGAGAGTATGTTAGAAAGCAATGGGGTTGTGAAAGAAAGTGTATATAGTTATAGCATAACAAGTTTTATATAAATAGTTTCCATTATAATGCTATATTTTGTAATTACCTTCTATACATGTATCGGTTTTATATTTATACTAACTACAGCAGATATCTGACATCACATAAGATGTAAGAAAGTTTCAGACTACCTCTTTGATTCAGAGAGTCCAAATTAATGCATACTAATGAAAATAATTAGGTTTTGTATATTTGAATAACTGCCATATGAATTGCGTGGCTTGGCTGGTGCTTGAAGTTAACAGTCCAAAGATAACATAATAGAAATCTTACGACGTATTAATTAGGTTTGGCTGGATATGAATTCTGAGACTGCATTGGTTTTTATACTTGGTGTTCTTGGACTGAATTACAGGAGTCACTACCAAGCTAAAACAAGAGACAGAAAGCATTTATTTTGTCCCAGGATAGTGTTTCCTTTTCTGGTGGGAACTTTTTCCTGACTCCTTACTTCTTGCAATACAGGAACATGGTGGTGGCATTGAAGGAACTATCCATTCGTGGTGATTTCAGAACAACTGTGGAATACCTCATCAAATTACTGGAAACTGAGAGCTTCCAGCAGAACAGCATTGACACTGGCTGGCTGGATCGGCTCATTGCGGAGAAAGTCCAGGTATTGCAACTTAGTGAGTGGCAGAGGTTGTACACATATTCAAGATGGAAAGTAATACATTGGGGGTTAAATTCAACTTTAGCAGGTGAACAAAATGGGCAGTAGTGGAGTGGTGGTCATTATTCACCCTCTATTTTATGCTGTGCCTGATTTTCCTTTCTATACAATGAATGGGAACATGGGCGGCCGATTCATTTTGTGCCCCAACCAAAGTTGAATTTTACCCCCTTTGTTTCTGCTGCACAAAAGCTCTACCATTTACATAAGATCAATTGATCCTAAAGTTCATAATTCTGAGAGATATCCAGAATTGAACATTATGGGAGGCTTTCGATAGAAAATTGAGTGCGGTCCAGATCCCTCCTGCTTCATGCAGCGATTTACACATGTAGAGTCTGTAAATGGATAAGTAAACGAGCATTTGGGAAAACCAGTCACAGGAGGATGGGACACATTTCTAGTCTCCTCCCTATTTCTAATCTTCCCTTAGAATAAATAGATCCAGCTGTGACCCAACCCACTGGGTGGCGCAGTGGCAAGCACTAGAGCCTCACAGCTGCAGCGACCCGGGTTCTGTTCTGGGTACTGTCTGTGTGGTGTTTGCAAGTTCTCCCTGTGACCGGGTGGGTTTCCTCCGGGTGCTCTGGTTTCCTCCCACAGCCAAAGACTTGCAGGTTGATAGGTAAATTGGCCATTGTAAATAAATTGCCCTTAGTGTAGGTAGGTGGTAGGAGAATTGAGGGAAGGTGGGGGTGAGAGAGGGAAAAAATGGATTAATGTAGGATTAGTATAAATGGGTGGTTGATCGTCGGCACGGACTCGTTGGGCTGAAGGGCCTGTTTCGTTGCTGTATCTCTCTGACTCTATGACACTGGTAAGGTGAAGAAAAGTCAATAGTGCTTTGACTTTCACTGTTTCCATTCTGTCCGCACCCCCAGCTCATAGACTATTCATTGCTGACTGATGAGTGGGTAATTGAATGCAAGCCAACGATGATGATGGCTACTATTTGTCTTTATCTGCACTGATGAAAATGAACTAAGGTGTGTTTTTTTTTATTCATTCATGGGATGTGGGCTATGCCAGCATTTATTGCCCATCCCTAATTGCCCTTGAGAAGGTGGTGGTGAGCTGCCTTCTTGAACCGCTGCAGTCCATGTGAGGTAGGTACACCCACAGTGCTGTTAGGAAGGGAGTTCCAGGATTTTGACCCAGTAA
This sequence comes from Heterodontus francisci, assembly GCF_036365525.1. NCBI lineage: Eukaryota > Metazoa > Chordata > Chondrichthyes > Heterodontiformes > Heterodontidae > Heterodontus > Heterodontus francisci. The sequence continues at coordinate 40,233,708 of NC_090400.1, read as the reverse complement.
CAGTGAAGGAACAGGGATATAGTTCCAAGTCAGGATGGTGTGTGACTTGGAGGGGAACTTGCAGGTGGTGGTGCTCCCATGCATCTGCTGCTCTGGTCCTTCGAGGTGGTAGAGGTCGCAGGTTTGGAAGGTGCTGTCGAAGGAGCCTTGGTGTATTGTTGCAGTGCATCTTGTAGATGGTGCACGCTGCTGCCACTGTGCGTCGGTGGTGGAGGGAGTGAATGTTTGTGGGTGGTGTGCCAATTAAGCGGGCTGCTTTGTTCTGGATGGTGTTGAGCTTCTTGAGTGTTGTTGGAGCTGCATCCATCCAGGCAAGTGGGGAGTATTCCATCACACTTCTGACTTGTGCCTTGTAGATGGTGGACAGGCTTTGGGGAGTCAGGAGATGAGTTATTTGCCGCTGGATTCCTAGCCTCTGATCTGCTCTTGTAGCCACGATATGTATATGACTACTCCAGTTCAGTTTCTGGTCAATGGTTGCCCCTAGGATGTTGATAGTGGGGGATTCAGCGATGGTAATGCCATTGAATGTCAAGGGGAGATGGTTAGATTCTCTCTTGTTGGAGATGGTCATTGTTTGGCACTTGTGTGGCGCAGATGTTATTTGCCACTTATCGGCCCAAACCTGGATATTGTCCAGGTCTTGCTGCATTTCTGCACTGACTGCTTCAGTATTTGAGGAGTCGTGAATGGTGCTGAACATTGTGCAATCGTCAGTGAACATCCCCACTTCTGACCTTATGATTGCAGGAAGGTCATTGATGAAGCAGCTGAAGATGGTTGGGCCCAGGACACTACCCAGAGCAACTCCTGCAGTGATGTCCTGGAGCTCAGATGATTGACCTCCAACAACCACAATCATCTTCCTTTGCTCTAAGTATGACTCCAACCAGCAGAGAGTTTTCCCCTTGATTCCCATTGACTCCAGTTTTGCGAGGGCTCCTTGATGCCATACTCGGTCAAATGCTGCCTTGATGTCAAGGGCAATCACTCTCACCTCACCCCTTGAGTTCAGCTCTTTTATCCATGTTTGAACCAAGGCTGTAATGAGGTCAGGAATTGACTGGCCTTGGCAGAACCCAAACTGAGCATCACTGAGCAGGTTATTACTAAGCAAGTGCTGCTTGATGGCACTGTTGATGACACCTTCCATCACTTTACTGATTGAGAGTAGACTGATGGGACGGTAATTGGTTGGGTTGGACTTGTCTTGCTTTTTGTGTACAGGACATACCTGGGCAATTTTCCACATTGCCGGGTAGATGCCAGAGTTGTAGCTATACTGGAACAGCTTGGCTATGGGTGTGGCAAGTTCTGGAGCACAGGTCTTCAGAACTATTGCCGGAATATTGTCAGGACCTATAGCCTTTGCAGTATTCAGTGCCTTTAGTCGTTTCTTGATATCATGCGGAGTGAATCGAATTGGCTGAAGTCTGGCATCTGTAATGCTGGGGACTTCAGGAGGAGGCCGAGATGGATCATCAACTCGGCACTTCTAGCTGAAGATTGTTGCAAATGCTTCTGCCTTATCTTTCGCACTGATGTGCTGGGCTCCCCCATTATTGAGGATGGGTATATTTGTGGAGTTCACTCATCCAGTTAGTTGTTCAATTGTGCACCACCATTCACGACTGGATGTGGCAGGACTGCAGAGCTTAGTTCTGATCCATTGGTTATGGGATCGCTTAGCTTTGTCTATTGTATGCTGCTTATGCAGTTTGACATGCAAGTAGTCCTGTGTTGTAGCTTCACCAGGTTGACACCTCATTTTGAGGTATGCCTGGTGCTGCTCCTGGCATGCCCTCCTGCACTCTTCATTGAACCAGTGTTGATGGTAACGGTAGAGTGGGGAATATGCCGGGCCATGAGGTTACAGATTGTGGTTGAGTACAGTTCTGCTGCTGCTGATGGCCCACAGCGCCTCATGGATGCCCAGTTGTGATTGCTAGATCTGTTCAAAATCTATCCCATTTAGCACAGTGATAGTGCCACACAACACGATGGACGGTATCCTCAATGTGAAGGCGGGACTTCATCTCCACAAGGACTGTGTGGTGGTCACTCCTACCGATACAGTCATGGACAGAAGCAGCTGCGGCAGGCAGATTGGTGAGGACAAGGTCAAGTATGTTTTTCCCTCGTGTTGGTTCCCCCACCACCTGCCGCAGATCCAGTCTAGCAGCTATGTCCTTTAGTACTTGGCCAGCTCGGTCAGTAGTGGTGCTACCGAGCCACTCTTGGTGATGGACATTGAAGACCCCACCCAGAGTACATTTTGTGCCCTTGCCACCCTCAGTGCTTCTCCAAGAGGTGTTCAACATGGAGGAGTACTGACTCATCAGCTGAGGGAGGGCGGTAGGTGGTAATCAGTAGGAGATTACCTTGCCCATGTTTGACCTGATGCCATGAGACTTCATGGGGTCTGGAGTCGATGTTGAGGACTCCCAGGGCAGCTCCCTCCCTACTCTAGACCACTGTCCCGCCACCTCAGCTGGGTCTGTCCTGCCGGTGGGACAGGACATACCCAGGGATAGTGATTGCAGTGTCTGGGACATTGTCTGCACGGTATCAGTTGTGTAGGGTAGTAGTTGATCTGGCACACCTCTCCCTTCTGGTTACTCTCTCCCTCCTGACTATCATTTTCCTGGGCAATAAGATTTTGCTATCTGTGTTGACACCATTGCGAAAATGGCTTTACCCGTTGTTTACTACTACCATCAAGCAAAATCATAAATACCAGAGCAGTGAAATTGCTGCCTATCGGGGGGTGGGGGGTGGGAGGGGAAGAGACAGTGGAAATCCAATATTCTTGGTAATTTTAACTACTTTCCTCTCAAATGTGCTGCAGATATTTTCCACCCCTCCCTCCCACCCCTGATGTTATTGACTCATTACTGTGGTATGGTCCATGAGTGCCAGCTGTCTTTCGCACTGTTCTCAGAAACTATTCATCACTGCCAACTTTGATCTTGTCCCCATCCAAAGTCCTCCCACATGCACTTTCTGGCAGGAATTCCTAAATGGCCATCAGGAAGAGGAGAAAAAACGTTGTTTGAAGGTTTTCATGGTGAGAGCGGTAATGTTCAGTAAGATGGTTTTACGCCTTGTGAATTTTCTCTGAAAAGAGAATTTGTTTCCTTCAAAAGGAGTTCTTAGAAGAGCTCGTAGGTCGCGACATTTCAGGCAGCTTACTCTGCCTGTCGTCTGGAATAATAACTTGAACGAGTGGAAACAGTGGGTTTATATGTGGTGGAGAATGGGAATGTGGGCGGGATCTTTCTGCTGATAGGTTATTACATCTTGTTCATGCTGCTATTGGTCAGCTAATTATGTCCCATGATAGGTCGGTGCATGCTTTTCTTGCTGCGGATTGTGTTTTGTGGTAAGTCGATACATGCTATTGTTCTTTGTCGGGGTATGTTGGCTGCAGAGCAGATAGTGATGGTTTCTTGAGTAGATGTAGCCAGATATCATTGCCTACTCCATTAGCGATAAGAAACATCTACAAAAGGAACTGTGCCATATCAAGTTTACACTTCAACTCAATGGATTTCTTTCCCACAAGATCAACACACATCCATCTGTTGCTTGCACTGTAACAACTCCCTCGACCAAGACAGGAGTCAGCTTCCCATACATAAACTCTGTCTCGCACAGACTACAACGCATACTCAGCGGACGTAGGAAGAGGATCCTTAACTGAACATTTCTTTTCCTTAACTGGAGCACTGAGGCCAACAGTAATATCCCTGTTGGCTGGAGTCCACTAACTCAACTCAAATGGAGCATATGGGGGATTGAATTCAGTCTCAGTTGTACACTGGGAAGAAGGTTTGTTAAGCTATGGGGAGCAGCTCTTTAGAATGATTATGAATTCACAGTAGTAATTTGAATTGGACTGTATATTTGCTGAAATATCACTTTGTCCCCTTTAGGCTGAGAGGCCGGACACCATGCTGGGGATTGTCTGTGGAGCTCTTCATGTTGCAGATAAATCCTTCAGAAACAGTGTCTCTAATTTCCTTCACTCGTTGGAAAGGTAAATAAATTGTTTTGATTTGCATTTTTAACAATCTTATCTGTATTCATTATCTGTATTTTCGATAGTTTGTTTTTAAAAAGATGTTAAAATGTCACTATTGTCCATTGTCACTGGGTCACCTTCAGTACTGATTTTTATTTCTGCTTGTTGCTCCTGCTGTTTACACAGGAACCCAAGTGACTGTAATACAGCAAATTTGAAGAAACCTTCTTAAGAGTTGCGTCTTATGGTGTTTGGCGAAAAATGCCAAAATAAATGCTGCTCGAAGGATTGGTATAACCTCCTTCTTTTGGAAAGACACCTATTTCTGCTGGGATACAATTCCACAGATATCAGTAGGCCTTCAATACCACACCCAGCTACCCATTTTTTTGTGTGCTAGCCTGGACAGCAATGTCAGTAAGCTGTTTCACCACAGCCAAGACTGATCATGTCTTCAATCACCACCCCTAGCTTTTCTCCCACCACCAAAAAATCAGGCAAGTCAAAGAGATGACAATAAAGGATTGGAGGGGAGAAGGTGAAGGTAACTGGCAAATTAATTTGTATTTCAGGTCATGTAAAGTAAAGATTTATCAGAAATTGTGGAAACACTCAGCAGGTCGAGCAGCATTTGTGAAGGTAACTTTTGGGTATAAACCCTTTTTCCAAAGTTGTGAAGAAAGGTCCACACCTGAAATGTTAACTACTCTGTTGTTTCCAATGCTGCTGCCTCACCTGTTGACTGTTTCCATTTCAGATATCCAGCACCTGCATTTGTTTTACTTGTTGCATAGAATGTAGCAGTCCTGACTAGTTGAATCACTGTCCAGCTCTTTCAGTGGGCTGGTGGGTGGTGATTTTATCAGGCATTAGATCATTCCCAATCATAGTAAATGTCAGCCTGCTTATTTTTCCTTAGGGGCCAAGTCTTGCCAGCTCATACTCTTCTGAATACAGTGGATGGGGAGCTCATCTATGAAGGGGTGAAATATGTACTAAAGGTAAAGTCCTAAATGTAGAAAAAGCACTTCTGAACTCTGTTGGCATAATTTTTGATTTGCTTATTTTTGTACTTGAAATGGGACCGGTTTTCTCTGGTCACTGTGTGCTGACAATAATTTGTTTATTTCAAGCACTTGTATAAGTGTGCTAGGAATTGTAAACGTATGAAATTTTGCAACGATATTTGCATTATTGGAAATGTTGTGAGAGAGGACGGTGCTTTAGGTTAGATATGGGTCTTTCACCTCTGGCTTTAAAGTCTCTTCTGTCTCTTGGCTGATAGGATCCTGTGTGTAGTTTGGGCAGTCTCAATGCAGTCCCAATTGGACAATCTCACTTTGGAAAAATTGCAGCACTGGTGGAGCAGCGAGTATTATTCTGATGTTGGAGCTGAAATATAGGGACAAAGAAAGAAAAAAAGTGCATTTATAAAGCGCCTATTCCAACCTTAGGACGCCTCAAAGTGCTTTACAGCCAATGAAGTACTTTTTGTGAGTGTTGTTGCTGTTCTAATGTCGGAAATGTAGTGGCCAATCTGCGGACAGCAATGTGATGATGGCAAGATAATCTGTTTTAGTGACGTTGGTTGAGGGGTAAATATTGGCCAGGACACTGAGTAAGAACTCTTCTGCTTTTCTTCAAAATAGTGGGGTCTCCTGCATTCGTCAAATGGGGCCTCGCTTTAATGTCTCATTTGAAAATAGAGTGAGTTTTACTCTGCATCTGTCTGTGTGATAGCTCACCTGGAAGTGCTTGATGTTGACACTGGGAGTAGAAATTTGTTGGTAAATCTAGGATTAGGGGACACAACTTAAAAATTAGAGCCAGGCCTTTCAGGATTGAAGCTAGGAAACACTTCTACACGCAAAGGGTGGTAGAAGTTTGGAACTCTCTTCTGCAAATGGCAGTTGATGCTAGGTCAGTTGTTAATTTTAAGTCTGAGATTGATGGATTTTTGTCAGCCAAAGGTATTAAGAGATGTGGAACAAAGGCAGGTATGTGGAGTTGGGTCACAGATCAACCATGATCTCATTAAATAGCGAAACAGGCTCTAGGGACTAAATGCCTGTTCCTAGGTTCCTAGGGGCGGCGCAGTGGTTAGCACCGCAGCCTCACAGCTCCAGGGACCCGGGTTCAATTCTGGGTCCTGCCTGTGCGGAGTTTGCAAGTTCTGCCTGTGACTGCGTGGGTTTTCGCCGGGTGCTCCGGTTTCCTCCCACAGCCAAAGACTTGCAGGTGATAGGTAAATTGGTCGTTGTAAATTGCCCCTAGTGTAGGGAGGGAATATGGGATTACTGTAGGGTTAGTATAAGTGGGTGGTTGTTGGTCGGCACAGACTCGGTGGGCCGAAGGGCCTGTTTCAGTGCTGTATCTCTAAATAATTAACAAAAAAAAAGTTCCTATAAATTGGTCCCCGTCTCTCCATGGCCTCGAACTTCACTGTATCTCTGTAATCTTCTCTAGCCCTACAATCCTCTGAGGGCTCTGCATTCATCCAAATCTGCCCTTTTGTGCATCCCATAAGCTCTTTGCTCCACCATTGGTGGCCATGCCTCCATTCATCTAGTCCTTAATCTTGGGAATTCCCTCATACTTTTCTGTCTCTGCTGCTTAAAACCAAATTCTGGCCAAGCTTGTATTCACCCCTCCTCCTGTCTCCTTCTTTGGCCTGGTATTAAGTTTAGTCTTTGCTCCTGTGAAGTGCTCAGCACATTTTTCTATATTAAACATGCTATAAAAATGGTTGACTGTGTTGTGGGTGTAGACAGTTCTGTAACAATATAGGTATAACTGTGCTGGGGCACACATGTTGGCAACATTATGAGTCTGCGGCAAACCTAAAACACCAGAAGTAAATACACAAAGTTGTTGTCAAACTGGTAGTTTTTGTTTCTTTGTATCATCTTGGTTCACTGCAAGTTATAAGCTCAGGAAACTAGAAGTCCATTCAGTCTCAAGTGCACTGCTATCCAATTTTAGATTCAGGGACCTATAGTAATGAAAAGGTCAGTGCAGTAATGTGACAGAATATCAGTAGCCTTTATTAAATTGGCAATGCGTCAGCCTTACAGTTGGCACTGATTCCAGAGTGTCTGCCTGGAATATTAATAGTCAGTTGACTGGTTGAATATGTGTCTGGATCTGATAAGGTCTTGTGTCCTTAAAGGTTATAAGTTGTTAGGACTTTTCTCTCCTTTCCTCACCGAGGCTTGGTGGCAACATGTTGAACAGTATCAGAATTATAGGCAAGGAAAGGCTGAAGTTTGATTTCAGATGTGTCAGGAGTTGGGGTGCCCTGATTAGATTATTGATGGAAAGTACGTACAAGAGTGGCTTTAGCTGTGAGGACCCTCCCAACCCAATGGTCTATAACTGACAACTCTCACTGTCTAAGGTGACATGAAGCACAGCCCATTAAACTAGATGCTGGAGGACCGCTGGCGCCCCATGAAACTACCCCTGCCTGGCCTGACTTGACTTGAAGGGAGATGAACTTTGCTGAGGAAACATTTCATTGTGATTTTGTTTTGTTACTTGTGTAATTATATTCCCTCTCCCTCCCATATTGTTCCACCAACATGAATTCTCTTCCAGCTGGGGCAGCAGGAGTCTGGAAGACATGCCTTCTCTTAGTGCTGTTGTTATTATAGAGAATGCATTCTTCAAGTGAGTGAGGAAACCTTCCTCCTTTATATCTCACATAGTGTCTATACTGAGAAATAGGGTGAGTCATTTCATTCAAGACCTTTGGTTGAGGCCTGCTCAACAGTGGCAAACTAGTCTGAATGGTGGGCATCCATTTGAAGCTGCTGGACATCTTTTAAGCTGATTTACAAAATGTTTAAGCTGCAGCTTCAGTTGTCTGAGCAGTTCCAGAAGTTATCAATGCTGCTGTTCATCCCTTTCACAGATTACGCGCCAGTCGCCTAATTGCTATGTAGTTATAATGAATAACTCGTTTGTGGAGGTGGACGTTCATCGCCTGAGTGACGGTGGCTTGTTGTTGTCCTACGATGGCAGCAGCTACACTTCATACATGAAGGAGGAAGTAGACAGGTGAGGACAGAGTTGTTTTTTCCTGACTGCTGCTTCAAAGCGTGTTCTTACTGGACCTTTGTTAGTTATACGTTTTAACGTCGGGAACTTTGTCACAGATATCGTGTTACGATTGGGAACAAGACTTGCGTATTTGACAAGGAAAATGACCCCTCACTGTTGCGCTCGCCCTCAGCAGGGAAGCTGATCCAATACACGGTAGAAGATGGTGGCCATGTTTTTGCAGATCACTGCTTTGCTGAAATTGAGGTAAATAATCCAAATCCAGATAGAACAAGAATATGAAAGGAGCTGTCGTCATAGAGCTGTGCAAGTACAAATTCATAGTGGACAATCATGTTTTATTTGATACAGTTGAGTCAAGAGAGGCTCAGTTTCAGCATCAGAGACCGATGCACCTTTCTGTCATAACCTCTATAGACTCTGGTGCCAATGTTACTCTGATTTCTAATCTTGGTTGATATTCCTACATTGTTTTTATATAGATATTCGCAAGTGCAGAGATTAAGGTTACCTTCAAATTTGTTATTTTGAAACTATTTAGTCAAAGACACACTATGAAGCGTGAGCCGATATTATGTGCTCGAGTCCTGCAGTGGGACGTGAACCCACGGCTTACTGACTCAGTCTCGAGTGCCACCAAGTAAGTCAAGGCTGATCATACAATGGAACCTAGCATGTAAGTACACCATGAGCTTTTCATAGATGTCTAATTAATTTATTTCTTGCGCAGGTGATGAAGATGGTGATGACGCTGGTTGCTCAGGCATCTGGATGTATTCATTACGTGAAGAGACCAGGAGCCGTCCTTGAACCAGGCTGTGTGATTGCCAAACTGCAACTAGATGATCCAAGCAGAGTGCAGCAAGTATGAGACAGTTCAGCTTTTAGTTTTATTAGAGTTGCCTAATATTTTGCCATTAACCCCATCAGTTCTGGATAATAAAAAAAGACGTGAGCGAACATATATGTGAAACATAGCTTTGTTGTGTGTTAAAATTATAGTTACAGATTAATTACTATTTCAAAGGTCTTTTCATTAAAACTTACATGAAACATAAACTCTCTTTAATATTAGCTGATTCCGAGCAGTATTTCATATATGCTGACCGATTGAACTGTCGTTATTTCCTATTGACCTTTTGTTGAAGTTGTTAGTGTAAAATATTTAAGTCTCTCAATTGATGGAAAGTATATTGAAATATTTTAAACTTTGATGAAGGCAGCCTAATCAGTCTTGTGCCAACACACTGACTGGGATTGGTGGGGTGTGGGCAAATTGAGTAAATCACCCTTAGTCATTCTGTGCTATCTAATCAAGGCCAAAGAGTGATGATGTTTAGGAGTATCTTCCAGGGTGGCTAATCGAGACAAAAATATTAGGAATATTCTAAATCCAGTTGAATTCTAAGCAGAGATTAACTCTAATGAGGGGAAAGGCACTTCTTTGTCAATTTGTACAACCTGAATGTAATTGTAATAGAGCACAAACTGAGGAGCTTGAGTTTGGCTCTTTGTCCAGTCGACACATGTTCCTGTGCCCTTCAAGTAATTTGTGAAAAAAGTCTGTGCTACAAAATAGATTTGTAACATATAGGGCGTTTAATAGAAATTACAAGAATATTATTTCTTTTGAGTCAGTTTTAAATTAGAGCAATTTAAGCATACGTAAGGATGTCAAGAGATGAGTTAGCATTCATCCCTTGTGAAAAAAATACACTCTGGGTGCATTCACACACTAGCTTTGGCAAAACCGTTTCCATAGGGCTATGATGCTAAAGAAGGTGTATAAACACAGATTGAGGCCAGTGATCTCTGAGTGGGTCAGAGGGAAAGGCCCAGAAGCTGGGGCTTGCACGCTGGCTACAGATTCAGGGTTACAATGTAAATGTGGCTGAAACCTTTCCAGCAAGGTAGATAAAAATGGAGATTTAAGCAAAAAGTTTTTGAATAATTGGTTGTCCCTCCTGGGGCTAGGAATTAAAAAAAATAAATTTTACTGGATGTATTGTGCGCAAACATGCATGTGTCACAACACAATAACTTGAATTACCTTTACTGTGTTTGAAATCCAGGAAGTAAAGAGTGAATTTTTTTCAAGGAGCCAGAATAAATGGAAGCAAAGTGTGATTCATTGTCGTTCATTTACTGCAGTGTGAATGCTCTGATAGTAGGTGTAGTGTTTGCCTAAACAGCAAGAAAGTCTCTAGCTATCAGTTTGTGAGAAATGACAGAAAAGTTTTCAGCAGGCAGCTTTGTGGTGCCATCATGTGGTAGGATGCAGGTTTGCACCTGAGGTTGCTTTTGCAGAAAGTTCCTCATTCCACCTGATTGCATCGAGAGTGTAGCTGAAGCATGGAAAGTCAACTCGGGCCACTTAATTCCTAGTTCAAAGGACTTTGAAACAGGCTAGGAATAAATTGTTTGCCTGCTCTCTTAAGCATGTTAATCAACAGACATAAAGGAGTTTGAAGGGGGAAGAGTGGTAAATCAAACGTGTAGAAGTTTCGTTTGTAATAAAAGTTTTATTTACAGGTTCCCCAAAGGCTCATTGAGTTTATCCTTATACAGGAAATAACTGAACCATGCAGATCAGGAAGGTCCTGAGGCAACACTGTAAGATACTATCAGCTGGAATGGTAATGAGAGAGTCTTTAATTGACCTCCATGCTACTGGCTAGGAAGGGCAGAATTAGCCAAAGTTTCAGGCCCTGACTGCTGTATAATTTTCCTTGCTGAAAGTGTGTCCATGTGGATATTGGGTGAGGGCAGGATATGACACAACTTTGATATGGTTGTAAAGTCAAGTAACCCGATGATATTCGCTGTTACTATTGCTGATGTATAGAAAATGGCCACATGAGTGAGATGGCGAAGTAAGGCCCATGAAAAAGTCGCCCAGAGGGAATAGATGCATCCAGAAGAGGAGGAAGGACAAAGATTTGGCAATCGGGATTTATTTTGTAGTATTTTATGTAGATTGAGTTTGAATCATATAGCAAAATCATAGAACACTTCACATCAGAAAGATTGTGAAATTATCTGTGCTAGCTTCGTTATGACACCGTTAGGCACTTTGCTACTCAGTTGCCTCAAATGGGCACAGTTTGAGTTCCTTTTCATTTGAAATCTGATGTTACGGCCACGTGGTGAGAGGTTTTGGTGGTTCTCCCTGTTCCGCTCCCTTCTGACCGTAACAAGTGTTTTTTTTGTTATTCAGGTTTAACCCCTTTGTGTTTTAATTGTCAAGTAAGCCAATAGTGACTGGTTTTCTTCTAGGTTTAAAACAGAAAATCAATTATTTATTGATCAATATGCCTTAACCCGAAATTGTCGCAACCGCATCCACTCATGCATTCGTACGCCCGCATGCACGCCCACGCATGCGGCAGAGCGGAAAAGGACTAAGTGGGTTTATGTGGGTTGTAGGTTTCGGGGGTCACAGTAAACCTGTTGAATTCTCTTGGAAGTCATGTTCTTGGTTGCAAGCCTGAGGTGTTTGTAGGTTTCTCTCTTGGTTGAAGGTTCAGTTGAAGGCTGTGGATCACTTCTAATTCACTGCTGTATAAATACAGATGTAGAATTCTACAGCAGGGCACTTCCCTTCTTGCTGGATTTCTCTCAGCCCCTTTGCTGGAAACTAGTTTTTTTTTTCAAGAGGGTTATTGAGGGCACTGAAAGAACTGGTTTGGCAACAACATTTACTGGTTGTCACGTGACTCAAGTTAAAAATAGAACAGAAACCCTGGTAACTGGGGAAGGTGTGGGCAGATAAGTGACAGTTGCACCCGTTGATAGGACAAGCCCGGGAGCAGCAGCGCGCACCTGAGAGAGCAAAAAACTTGCAACCTTTTGGTTGTAGTGTCAGCGTGTATACCTTCTGGAATGAGATAAACTTAGCCTGCTGCTGAAAAAGTGTTATGGAGGAAGAGACCAGATTCTTGCTGAATGTTTAAAGTGTCAAGCCTGCAGCAGAAGAAGAGAATTCCCAAGGAAGGAGAGAAGACTGCAACTCAGCTCAGCTTTCCAGCACCCCTCTAAAAGACCCTGAGAAGTCCACTATGTCAACTCATCTTGTCTCCTGTCTTTGACGAAAAGCCTGCTAGTTTAATTCTCGATGCCGCCTGAAAAGAACTGTTCTAAAAGTGACCGTCTACGTGTACTCGGAGGCCAGACTGTGTGCCAGTTTTGGAACACAACATTTCTCATCTGTTCTTTTCTTCAAGAATGAGCAAGTATTGAGCCCCAGTGCTTTTTTTTGCGGTAACAGAGCTCTGAACAAAAATCCTTTTTTATTTTTTACGGTTAACCAGTGTATGTGCATGTGTGTGTGTGAGTGTGAAGGGCTGAAGTAAAAAGGGAACTTTAAAATTGCAATCTGTGTGTTTATGCTTTACTTCATTACTAGATAAGACTTGTTTTATAATAAATTGATAATTTTGTTCATTAAAGAAACCTGGTTAGTGTGTTTTATTCTGGGAAAAATAGAGTATATGATCGACCACATCAGTAAATGGGAAAATTTAAATATATGTTGTGACCTGTGGAGAAGTGCAACTAGAATAAACAGTGCACTTCTGCCTCGGTTTTAACACTATTTCACGCCGCCTTTGTTTCATAAGAACCCATTGAATTCAAAACTGTCTCTTGATGGGTTCACCTGACACCTCTCAACCTAGTTAGGCATCCTTTGTTCTAAACAGACAGTGTGACCATGTTTGAATACACTTGCAGCCATTTTTAGCAGCATTGTTCACCTTTTAAAAGAAAGATTCATTTTTTAAAGACAGTCAATTTTTATAACTCTTCAGTTTTAGTCCGTAATTTTTCATAGTCGCATTTCTTGCACACGTGACACTGAAGTGCTGAAGTTACATTTGTACAATGTGTGCTATACAGATATATTCCTGAAATGCCTAAGTTTTGTGTTTTATTCCAGGCGGAATTATTCACGGGACCACTGGCCAGGATCCAGAGCTTGGCCCTCCGAGGAGAAAAACCCCACCGCATCTTCCATTATGTCCTGGATAACCTGGGGAACATCATGAATGGATTCTGCCTGCCAGAGTCCTTCTTCAGTGTTAAGGTGCTGCCACGGAATGACGTGCAGGGGCTTTGCATTGGGGTCAGATTCATGTTCCTGTTTTTCAGACAGTTGGAAAACTAATGAAGTTAAACGATAACAGTGAAGCAAGGGGACACAGGCTGAAACTAGTGAAAGGCAAATTTGGGACTGGTGTCAGGGAACTCTTCACACAAAATGTGCAGAATGGACTTCTGGTTAGGGTAATGGAAGGGAAAACCCTGGTATAATTTAACCGACATTTAGATGCTTTGGGGGAATTGAAGTTCTATTTCTGGATGGTTAAGCTAGGGTTGGTCAGGTACCTTTGCATTGCATCTAATTATAAATTATTTTTAAAAAGCGAGACTCTGGCATAGATTAAACAATAAACATATAGTTCAGCATATATAGTTTACTGCAATTTTGAGCTGTGTTAGGTTGTAGCAGAGTTTAAGGAGGATGGAAAACAGTGAATTTTTAACCTTGATGTATTGCTTGGAGAAATCTTGAGTCACGCATTATGTATCCTGTAAAATATCTGCAGCCCTGATTAATTGCTTCATATGTTTTTTGTTTTGGATTTAAGCGCACTTTATTGTCCTTTCAGTCCCATATGTGTAGCAGTGAACATTCTGGAAGGAGTGCAAAACAAACTATGGGGGGGGTGGGGGGCGTGGTTTCTGACAGGGAACATTGAAGGCAGCAGGCTACTGCTGCATTGGCTGTTTGATTTGGCTGGTAAACACTGGGCTATTTTATTTAAAAATAAAAGGGGAGGAAAGTGCAATAAATGGAGAGGAGAAGATCAGTTCATACTGTTTGGCGGTACTGTTCCTTGTCTGTCTCGCAGTGTTCCAACAACATATGAAAACAATGACTAGGAAGAGACCAGGTGGTTCACCAAACCTGCCCCATACAGTCATGATGTCTTAAACATCATGATTCACAACATTCCTCCAACCCACCCACCAGCAGCAGTGTTGAAATATTGACTTTTTTTCAAATTTTTTCTATCATTTTCTCATCTGCTGAGGGTGCTTCTGCCATTAGGGTACAGTATTACTATCCAACTGGCCATTTCTGTCTAAGGTGAGGTGATGAATATCAGCAGACTGAACTGTGGAGGCATCACAACTGAACATGATCCAGCTTTTACCCAACGTCTACATAGACTAATTTTCCAGCAAGGATCAGTCAATACCGACCAGGAACAGTAGGCCTGTGTGATTTCTGCCTCCCCTTGTAGGCTAGATGTGCTATGGCCAATTATGGTGTTCGTACTGTTGCTGATCTGAGATCAGCTGACTCAGCATCAGAATTGAACCAGGGCACTTCTAGTCTGTTTGAGGGAGTACCACATCGCATGAAATATTTACCTGTTTAAAGCAAGTGGGAAATTCAAAGTTTCATGGAGAAGGAAAGCACAGTGAGGTTAACTTTTGACTTCTGTTTTATTCTACCATTTAAGGTGAGAGACTGGGTGGAAAGATTAATGCAGACCCTGAGGGATCCCTCCCTCCCACTCCTGGAGCTGCAGGATATTATGACAAGTGTTTCTGGAAGAATCCCTCAAACAGTGGAGAAGGCTATCAAAAAGGAGATGGCACAGTATGCAAGTAACATCACCTCCGTGCTCTGCCAATTCCCCAGCCAACAGGTACTTAGAGATTTTCAGAAACGAGAAAAAAAAAATAGCCTGGCTGTAAATTAAGTTTTAAAATTTCTGATTTTATCCAGCTCATTTTATTCTACCAAAAAAATTTGGTATGGGTCAAAGCAGAAAGTTACAAAAGGACATAAACATATTTACTGAGTGGGCAGATGGAATTCATCGTGGGGAAGTGTGAGGTTATCCACTTCAGATCCGAGAAAGACAGATCAGAATATTTTCTTCATAACAAAAGATTAGGAACTGTGGAGGAGCAAAGGGATTTTAATATCCAGGGATACAAATCACTAAAAGCTCGTGGACAGGTGCAAAAAATAATTTAAAAGGCCAATGGAATGTTGGCCTTTATCAAGGATCCTGGAATACAAAGGGGAGGAGGCTTTTCTTCAGTTGCTTAGAGCCTTGGTCAGATCCCATCAGGAGTACTGTGTTCAGTTCTGGGCATTGCATTTTAGGAAGGATGTATTGGCCTTAGAGGGAATGGAGCTGAGATTTGCCAAAATGATCCCAAGGATTAAAGGGCTTAATTATGAGATCGGGTTATATAAACCTGTCTTGTATTCCCTTGTGTTTAAAAAGTAGAGTGGTGATGTAATTGAAGTATTTAAAATGCCAAATGGATTTGACAGTGTAGGTACAGAAAAACTATTCCCTGGGGGAATCCAGAAGAAGAGGGCACAATCTGAAATTAGGAACTAAGTCATTCAGGAGTGAAATTGGGAAGCACTTTTTTTTTCCTCCAGAGTTGAGAATCTGGTATTTTCTTGTCCAAAAGCTATGGCTGATGGGGTCATTTGAAAATTTAAAGTCTGAGATTGACATTTTATTGGGTAAGGTATGAAAGGTGAGTAAATTGAGTTGGGGTACATATCAGCCATGATCTAATTAAATGGCAGGACCAGTTTGAGGGGCTGAATGGCCTACACCTGTTCCCAGGTAAACACAGTTAATATGCATGTTGTTAGAGAAGAAGGAAAGCTTAAGTACTCCTTCATTTTATATTGGGTGGGGGCAGATGTCCAGGTTCTGAGTGATGATATCACGAACTGGGTACTTTAGGGTCCGAGAACCTTTTGAGAGCCTAAATCGCAAGCAGTGGCCTAATTGTGGGCCCTTCTTAGGAATATTGAACAGCTTTGAAAGTAAACTGGAGAAATGACTGTTGGACTTGCCTACCTTGTGACAGTTTTGATTCTGTAACTATCAAAAGACAACCCATTATGTCATTCTGCAGAGTAATGCCTCACTGCAGAGTGATGGGCTGAGGTTCATAGCCATAATTCATCGTGCAGAGCTGCTGAATGGCTGTTTTGCTTGTGCTTCGGTGGGGGGGGGTGGATAGCCCAATCTCTCAAAAACCTCGCTTTATGTTGCTGTACAGCAAGTGGAGAGGGAAGTGAACCAGCCTGCAGTCAAATAGGCTGTGAGCCCGGAAACTGATGGTGCTCTGAGCCATATCCCATATATCACTGAGAAACTCTGTCTGTATGAAGTATCACAGTGTTAGAGGATTGCTGTGCATAGTGCCATAAGGTTTAAAGGTTTGACAGATTAGGCGCTATGATTTTCTATGTGCTAGTTAGACCATATGGTCAGCAGACGATACTAAGCAGCTAACAATCTCAAGAATGGTGCTAATAGTTACCTGATATGTCACTTTCCCATGCTTTCAGTTGGCGATAATCTAAAGGGTCCCTCAAAATCATAATATTTACATATTTCATGTAAAAAAAATTATTCATTTAAAATCTCTACCGATTGCGGATAAAATTTGTTTCTCTCTCTCCGTTTTCAGGTTGCCAATATATTGGACAGTCATGCTGCAACATTAAAGAGGAAGTCTGAGCGGGAGGTTTTCTTCATGAATACACAGAGCATTGTTCAGCTGGTACAGAGGTTAGTAATACGGTTGGTGGAGGATTAATACTGAGCATTAATCGTCATCAAGTTCTAGAGTCTGGCTCGGGTGTTCTGATGGGTCCATTGTGACGGGAATGGTCAATGCAATAGGTCCAGACTTAGCATCTATACTAGAATACCATTTACACAGGAAGGGACAGATTGTGACTTTATAGGTTGTATCTGCACTGCCCCATATTCCATAGTCTGGGGGCAGTGACTGATTGATAATCCCAGAACTAGGGAGGTGGAAATTGGCCACTGTCCCCACTGTTGACTCTTGCTGAAAATGACTATAAATGTTGATTTGGCCACATAGCTCCTTCCATGGTTAAGTACCATGCTAGCACTCACCTCCCAAGTTCTCAGGTGAATAACTCTAGGCAGTGTCAAAAAGCAGCACGATGCAGTTCACTGCTGTAACTTATTTTTCTCTGCTTTTTTTCCCCTCTCCTTCATGCTGATGGTTGGGTAGGAAAATTGAAAAGACTTTTCCCACATCTTCTAGCAGCTAATTATAGAGCTGTGCTAAGGTCTGGGGCTAGGTTACTTTTCTCTTCGGCTGAGGGCGCTCTGTGTCCCAAGGACACCAGAGAGGTAACTGGAGAATGGGGAAGGTAACACCATTTTAAGAACAACATAGTCATATCCATTTCCTGGCTGTATAACTTTTTAGGATCCCAGTTCCCCAATAGTTCAGTGGGTGTGAGAGTCTGATAATCTGGGGAGATTCACCCCGCTTGTGCGCTGACTGGTTATTCAGAACTTTGATTTTGGATAAATCTAGATTTGTGGGGAAGGGACAAGTTTGAACCATTCCCAACATTCTCCTGACTGACTTGTAGCAATACTGGGATTGCTGGGAGAGACCCAGCAAAATTCAGTGGCACCAATGCCAACCAGTGGAACCTGTGTCCTCTCGTACCAGATATATTTCTTAATCACAGCTTGCTGATATTCTGACCAGTCTTTAGCAATCATTAAATAATTGGAAATGTCTAGTCAGAACTTCTGTCTCGGTTCAAGGCTGCATGGAATCTTTTAAATTTTTTTTCATGATATTTATCCATTGGAATTGTGATGGGGTTCATAGTTTGCCTTGGCTCATGTATATGCATCGGAAATAACACCTTGCAGCGTCTTTGCTTGTGTGTGCTGGTGACTTTCAAATGTGTCTAATAATATAATAATTTGCATCTTTTTATGAAGACATTTGAATATTAAATGAATGAAAAATGCTTAACCTTTGGTTCTAACAGAGTTTCTGTATTTAGTATTTATGTATTCATGCCTAATCGTGATTCAGCCCTACATGTTAATGGCTTGATTATTGCATGAATGTTGCTGAATAGAAACTGTTGTTAAAGCATTTTGAAAAAGCTTGAAATCATTTGCTGCCGTTGAAATGATCGTTGAATATAATTGAGGAACACACAGGAGGATTATGAAGATGAAGTTTGATATAGTTTCTTAGGAACAGCCCAGAAAGTTTCCATGCATTCCCATTGACTTCAATTGGGAAATGTACTTAGTGCCAAAATATTACTTGTCAGGTTTACAACACGGATTAATTATTGTATGTCATTTAAAAATATATTTTTGATGTGTTTTCCTCCTCTTTTTGTACTCTGGGATTTGGCCAAGTGACCTCAGATAAGTTCCGCGCCTTGCTCGATGTTACCTTGTTGGTATTGCTCCATGGCATTGTCTGAAAGATGGTTGGGTAGCCAGGCAACTAAGCACCAGACACAAGGTTGGGTTCTTAAAGTTGTAGTTTAGAGTTTTTCATCCTGAGGCATATCAAGTGTCTGTTGTGTCTTAGGATGTGAAGATCACAGGTACATTGAGCTTATTTTTGCTAATGGAGACCAACCTTCTTTCGGCTTTAAGTAATTCTAGTTAAGACCATTAGTGACAAGGCTAGACTAACTGATCCAGTGAACTGGTTTAAACTGTTGTCTGTCACAGAATAGAAAGTCTGCTGACTGGTCGAAATGCATTGGCCAAATTATTTGAGTGTACATGTGTTCAATGCCAATTAAGACTATTTGCAAAGTCTGGACGAGCTAGTAAAGGAAAGACTGTAGGAAAAGCTATCAAGAGCAAAATCATTTTATCAAATCTTAAACCCCACACAAAACCCATAAAATTCAACAGTGCAGGAGATCTTTCCCAAGTAGTAGATGGAAATTGTGCTGTGTTTTTGAAACTGGTTACTCCAGGACTTGAGACTGTCCTGAGTCCACAAAATACAGCACCCTTTGCTCCAGACTCAGTTTGATGCTACAATGAACTGAACTTTTCTACTTTTTTTTTCAGGTATCGAAGTGGAATCCGGGGTCATATGAAAGCGGTTGTCATGGATCTTCTCAGACAGTACCTGAAGGTGGAGATAGAATTCCAGCAAGGTTTGTCCTGCCTTATCTAACTAACTTGCAACACTCAAATACAGACACAATGATGCTTTTCATTTTAATGTAGTGCATCTTAAAAGTGAGCGTTCTTCCTTTTTGTTTTAAGCTGTCTTAATTCTATGTCATCTCCATCAATTAATGCCTATCAAATCACATGAGTTTTGACTACTCCGCCTCCCCACAATTTGTCCTACTTATGAGCTATAATTTATCTTGGTGAATTATTTTTTGCTCGCTAAGTTGAAGGATGTTGGGCTGAGGAGTCTAACATGTTAGTTTCTTGTCCCGTTTCTATCCCGGCGTATAGCGGGGCTAGATGCAGAGTAAAAAGCTGCTTCTTTTATGTTCAAATCACCATAAGTCCAACTTTGTAAGGGCTTCCCGATCAGTAGGAAATTTCCATTTTCCACAACACCATCCTCATACTCTAAGTGGGGTTTCCCTTCAGGTTCTGAATTGTCTGCAGCTTTGTGTGTGTAAGCAATGAGTTGAAACTTTCCAAACTTATTTCATGTCGATCCTTTAGAGCCAATAGAAAGAAACCATCCTCAGCCCATCTTTTTGGGCTGTATCTGAACCCAGGATCCAGAGGTGGAAGGAGAGTGTTTGAGATTGTCCCCCATGTGTTTCCATTTCTGATGTTAGCTAGCCAGTGTTTCGGAGCTGGGTCAGAATGGCCTGAGTACTGTGGGATCAATATCGAATGATTTTATTCTGCAGTGTTTGGGAGCATTGGTGAAATGACACTTTATATTCAGACAAATGGATTAATGCCAACAAAAGAAAGCAGCCTTAAAGGTGGCAATTTTCTGTCAGTGGTGGAGCTTGCACCTCCGGATAGGAGTAGTAGTGACGTTGTTAAAATAGGGTTTACTGTATACTCCTGTTAATTGAAAACTCTTTTATGCTGAAAAAAAGTTGAATTATCCAGTGTGTGAATTATAGGCTCACCTTAAATGAAGGAAGGAGCTGTGTGTTGTGGTGGATATTTGCACCACAATGAATTTACCACAAGATGGCAGCAGTATATTGTTTGGTAGGATAGACACTTGTCCGTTGTATTAAAAGAAACTCCTAGAATGTCTTGTTTCTCTGCAGTAATAAGAATGTATAATATTGTGTAGTTAAGGCACAATATACAGCCACTGGACCAGTAAAAGTGCATTTAAAATAGAAATAAGGAAGGGTTCAGATTTGATTCTTGTCTTTAAAATTAGCTGACCACAGCTAGGTCAGTGGCAGAGAGTTATAGTTGGCTGGAGCATGACTAGGCAAGGATAGAGTCTACAGTCCTAATTACTATTAAGTGACCCCTAATGGAATTTTTTCCCCCCAGAAATATACTTTATTCATAAGAATCAGTAAAAACAAAAGCATGACAAAACGGTTCAAAACAGCACCGCATTGACATTCCAAAAAGTGCAGAGGAAATCAGTTTTCTTCGATACAGGAATTGCCTCACAACCCTTCCATTCCATTTTACATGCCATGTACATTTTACAACAAACCCATATTTGGTGTATGCAGCCCGAGGGGTTTCCCATGTGCCAGCCCCTCAGTTCACTTTGGTGGGAGGACCTTCCACCGTGGTCTTTCCCCATTGAGCCTTTGCAGCGGCTGCCCCAAGCTTTAGTGCGTCCCTCAGCACGTAGTCCTGGACCTTGGAATGTGCCAGTCTGCAACACTCGGTCGTGGACAACTCTTTGCGCTGGAAGACCAGCAAGTTTCGGGCAGATCAAAGAGCGTCTTTCGCCGAATTGATAGTCCTCCAGCAGCAGTTGATGTTTATCTCTGTGTGCGTCCCTGGGAACAGCCCGTAGAGCACAGACTCCTGTGTTACGGAGTTGCTTGGGATGAACCTGAACAAAAAACACTTAATCTCTTTCCACTAATGCACATGCATTGACATGATTTTTTTTTTAATGTCTTGCATTCATATAGTGCCTTTCATGAGCTCAGGATATCCCAAAGCACTTGAAGTCTAGTCACTGTTGTATTGTAGGAAACATGGCAGCCAATTTGCACATAGCAAGCTCCCACAAGCGGCAATGTGATAATGACCAGGTGATCTGTTTTATTTGATGTTGGTTGAGGCATAAATGTTGGCTGGGACACTGGGGTTAATTCCCTTGCTCTTCTTTGAAATAAAGCCATGGGATCTTTTACATCCACCTGAGAAGACAGATGGGGCTTTGTTTTAATGTCTCATCTGAAAGGTGGCACCTTCGACAGTGCAGCATTCTCTCAATACCACACTGGAGTGTCAGCCTGGATTTTTGTGCTCAAGTCCAGGACTTGAACCTACAACCTTCTGTATCAGAGGCCAGAGTGTTAACAACTGAGCCACAGCAGAGTGTTGGGGCGAGTATTGGAAAGGACAGATAAGTAAGGACTTGAGTCAGTTTTTCTGGGCGGTTAAGTGTTATAAGTAATAAAAATAAGAAATGCTGGAAATACTCAGCAGATCTGGCAGCATCTGTGGAGTGTTATAAGTACCTGGAATAATTACAGATTTTCAAGGTTTTTCAGTGACCGTGCTTGTTTCTGACTGTCTTTCTACCTTGGTTTCCCTTGCTTGGTATAAATTGAAAATATGACTGGTCTGTCACTAGTGTTGCCTAATGCAGTCCCCCATCTGGACTTCAGCCTTCAATTTTGGGTACCACATCTCAGGAGAGGGTTAACCGCAGACTTACCAGAATGATACTGGGCTGAAAGGGTTAAATTATAAGGGCAGGTTGCATAAATGTGGCAAATATTCCCTTGAATTCGGAAGATTGAGGTGTGATTTAATTGAGGGGTTCAAAAGGATTTGACCCAATGTGCAGAGAAGCTATCTCTCTGGAGGAATCCAGATCAAGTGGGTAGAACCTTAAACCTAGGCCATTCAGGAGTAAAATTAGGAAGCATGTTTTCACATACAGGGTAGTGGAAATCTGAAAAGGGTATCAAGGGATTATGGAGGTGGGTAAATGGAATTGAGGTACACATCAGCCATGATCTAACTGAATGCTGGAACAAGCTCCAAGGGCTGAATGGCCTACACTTGTTCCTATGTACATTTGATGCAAAATGAGATAAATGGAATGCAATGCTCTAGGTTACATTTTGCACTTCAAAATCTTTCCTATTTATATGTTATATCCATTTTATGTTCGATAAGCTTATTCTACTTAGTGTTATACTGGTCTGTTGTTTAGTGCTGTGGCTTTATGTGCGCTGGGAATAGGGTTGAGAGTGCCCAAATTTCATGCGGAGCCAGTAGGGGGAGATGACATCTTCATTCTTTGGAGGGAGAGAGAAAATTCACTGGACATTGTATCTGTAAGTTAACTATTGAATAAAAAGAAGCCCTATCTACAGAAGATAGCTGGATGAGCAGTCCCACCTTATGCCATTTTTATATTTGCAAGCAGACTTCAGATTCATTCTGAAATTAATCAAATTCTCACCTCCGTTTGCCACAATAAATAAGCTGGTGTGTGTGTGTAATGAATTGGTACCAGTGTAAGCGAGACATGCCTCGGGGTAGTTTTCATTCCAGTGTCTTTTTGGATGCATGGCAGTATAAGCTGTCAGTAGGCTCATTATTATGATCCAACTTCCCTTGCTTCCTTCTCCCCTCCCCCTACATCTTCTGTGTCAGCGGATTCATTCTTTGACTGTCCCTTTCTATTCCCTGTCCCTGTTTTGAGTGAGGTTTATCAATTCAGCATAAAAGCAGAAGGCCTAGCTAGGGTTGTGGGTGGGGGAGTGGGGGGGGGAAGAATCATAGAATAGAACAGCACATAAAGAGGCCATTGAGTTTGCGCCACTCTTTCGAGGAGCAATCCTCTTTCAAAGAGCTGGCACAGATTCAATCGGCCAAATGGTAGTCTTCTGCACTCAAAGAAGCAAGGCATCTAGTAGGAACGAATTGGGTGTTCTGACCATCACCATGCATGAGAGGTTACATACAGCATGCATGATGCCATGGAGTGTTAACATGTCTGTTTCTTCATGTTAGTACTTTAAGTTTCAGAGGAAACTGGGGTTCCTGCGGTTAGTGTAAAATGAACGTCACAATTTAGGTGCACAATGAAGTGTTTTACATTACTATTTCTAATAAATGATTCAGAAACATAATGCAGTTTAGTCAGCTATAATATCTAAACTTGGAGGACAGGCAGTGGAATCAGATGAGGCAGCTCAAGAGCTACTGAAGGCTTTAGACAAAATTTGTAAGTGAGCAGAACTCTGGTAGATGCATCAATATGGATACAAGTGCAAGTATTGTATGTTGGATTTGAAGGATGCAGTTGCTCAGCAGATGTTGTTGAATGACCTATGGGAGAGGCCAAAAGAGATCTGGGAGTAATTATAGACTCGGCAGTCATTGTGAAGTCGCAGTCAGTAAAGCCAAGAGAGCTATATTGCTGAATTAGAGTGTACAATGCTGTACCTTGAGCACTATGCTCTGGTCTGGTCTGGTCACTGAAGTAGAGAATTAACACACGCGCTCCAGAACAGGTGCAGAGAAGAGTCGGTTATGAAGAAAGGCTAGAAAAGCTCTGACTTTTCCGTTTGAAATGAGAGTGGCAATTTGTAAGGATGTACAAGACACTACTGAACAGTAGCTAAGTAGAAAAAAAATGAATGCAGAGCACAATTTTGGATCAAACCATAGATGCTAGACAAAGGGGCAACTGGCAAAAGGCAAGGGATTGATGCCAGGGAAGCGCCTCTTTGTACAAATAGTGATCAACACCGGGAATGGATTCTGGGTGAGGTAACAGAACTCCAAACTGATCGAAAAAGTAGTTAGATGCTGCACTGGTATCAGCTTTAGGTTTGAATGGAAGGATAAGCTAGATCTAGTGAAGAACCTCTCTCACCTGGTGTTCTTTTTCTGAAGTATGCGCCCCTCACAGGGATGTGGGATCTGCACGGCTAAATATAGCATGCATTTTGGGTTAACTGCAAAGAATGAAGTGAACTGGTCTGACTCTGTCCTTTCCTGGTTATTTGGCTTGTGTTAATTTTGTTTTTAAAAGCCAACCCTCTTCATGAATCATGTTTGACAGACATGCACATGTATGGGGATAGTACATAACGCCAGGATCGTGCCAACTGATTATGGTATCTTTTAGTGCAAGAAGAAAGTTTTGTTAAATACATTTTAAAATTGAAAATATTGCCCCTTACTTGGTAAATAGCCGAGTCACACGGACTGAGAGGGTCTGTCCAAGTTTGATCCCAAGTATGATGATCTCAGTTAGTTTAAAGCGAAGGGCTCTACAGTTTGCTGCAGGCAAAGAAGTAATAATAGAAAATTACCATCCAGTAATCCTGCTGGAGCTGTGTGCACATAGATGTCTAATGTGGTTAGGATCAGGCATAGATACGATGATGCTTCTATAGTTGAATAGCTGTGGACAGTGTTGCTAAATGCAAATGAATATGTTCCCTTCAGTGAAATAGTGGAGATTCCTCGAGTCTGTGGAAGTATAACTGAACAAGGAGTCAATGTAGTTTGGAAAGGAGGGCAAATTGATGGAGAAGAGAGGCAAGAATGTGGGGGAGGGAGGTGTCGCAAAGAAATGAAAGGGGCCGAGTGGCTGATTCCTGCTCCTGATTCATATGTTTATATGATGATCTAGGACAGGAGATAGCTTTCAGCCTTGTTCCTCTAGAGCTTATTTTTCGTTTTCCTTCACAGACACTCGGTCATGTCTTTTAAGTATTATGTTTTGCCCCCATATCCAAAGTCCATCCTCTTTCTGCCCTAATCCCTCATGGCAGATGGGTGGATGGAAGACATGAATCTTTTTATTTGAAAATGAGAGTGAAAAAACCCAAACATCAGATTTCCAGATATTTTTTCTCCAGCTATTGCAGTACAATTATATTTTATTCAAGAGTTGCTTTCATTCACTGCTTACAAAATCTTTACAAATTTCCTGTGCTGACTTGCAGCACTTGTGCAGCCTGGGAATCCCATGGCACATGTTCAAAGTAGTTCAGTCAATGGGTACCTGTTTAGAACAGGGTCATGCAGAATGACCTGTCTTCTTGATGAGATATGCCCCAAATTAATGTATGTACAGTAGTCCAGTATTAACTCTAAATGCTCCATTGTGCATTTTCAGAAACATGAAAGGTAGGTTGGCCTGCACCATGCTCAGCTATCTCTTAGCAGTTGCTTGGAAAGTTTATTGATGGTTGTTGGTTGTTCGTCTCACCTCTGACCACGGACTGATGCAGGGAGTAAAATAGAGTAAAAGGGAGAAAACAGAAGTAAGTTTGGATGGTACAGTGGGTTCTGTAACTGTAATTGAGTGACATAAGGGAATTGTTTTGTGTTGAAATGCTGGGAACATGCTGCCAGCACAAGCTCCCATTGTGAACAGCAATTCAAGCTTCGCTCCAGTGGTGTTCAAGAAGCTGCTTTTCAAATATCTGCAATGGCTGCAAGGAAGACTTTGTCACAGATTGGAGCAATGAGTGGGGCTTATTATCCACTGCTTTTCTTCTAGCATTAGAAATATGAGTACAGTGCAGAGGAAAAATGGGTACTAACCCTTTGCTTCCATTTGCTCCTGAACAACACTACTCGCAAACTTCTTTTGTGGCTTTTCTGGTATCTGAACCCAAAGTGGGCGCTACAAGTAAATTTCATTAAATGAATGTTGGAGACCTTTGCACTCAATTTTCCTCTTATAACACTTGATACAGCTCGGAGGCAAACTGCTCCCCGAAAAATCTGGTGCTCATTTTAGATCTGCTGTTTTTCTGCCTTCTGTCGTGGAAGAACAGGCTAGTATTGTTAAGTAAGATCATTATTTTTGGTTTTATACATGAAAAATAGTTTTACTATCTCTACTTGTTGCTGAATGCAGTTTGTCCTTGACATTTGGTGATGGAGGCCGTATTCCATGCTGCACCCCTGTCTTTTTCAGTATGACTTGGGGCGGCACAGTGGCGCAGTGGTTAGCACCGCAGCCTCACAGCTCCTGTGACCCGGGTTCAATTCTGGGTACTGCCTGTGTGGAGTTTGCAAGTTCTCCCTGTGTCTGCGTGGGTTTCCTCCGGGTGCTCCGGTTTCCTCCCACATGCTAAAGACTTGCAGGTTGATAGGTAAATTGGCCAGTAGCAATTGCCTCTAGTATAGGTAGGTGGTAGGGAAATATAGGGACAGGTGGGGATGTGGTAGGAATATGGAATTAGTGTAGGATTAGTATAAATGGGTGGTTGATGGTCGGCACGGACTCGGTGGGCCGAAGGGCCTGTTTCAGTGCTGTATCTCTAAAACTAAAAAACTTAAAAAAAAAAAAAAAAAAATGACTTGTTTGGAGCCAAATGAGGGGCCACAAGCCCCCTTGACTGGTCCTCACCTGAACCGCAGTTAGCTGTTTCCCTACCACAGAGCAAGAATCCTCGCATCCCTGATCATACAACTGCTCCCTGACACTTGAAATTAAAACAGAAGCCTCACATTCGAAATAGCAGCCTCCATCTATTTCTGTACCATCATTCTTCACACTTATACTTGTTTTCCCTACTGCCTGGAACCACAGTACTGTCCTTTTAATCACATGCTGCAGGGATGCCTGGATTCCTGCTTGGGGTGTTGATGGCATCCTACTAATGACACAGGAACACAAACTCATTAACTGAAAATGGCACTTTTAAACAAGCATGAAGACCAGCAGGCATAAATGGATTTAAAACTTGCCACGAGTCTTTAAAGGCTATCCACAGGCAAATCCTACCCCTGTTATTTGACAAATTCTAAGTCCCCTTTGCCATCTCTCATGGGGCTTCCATTTGACTTGACTGTTCAAGCTTACAGCTCCTTTTAAGTCACGTGCAGCAACGTAATTTCCTTTTTGTCGCTCCAGTCCAGTGCCCTCATACGTGCCTGCAGTGGTAAAATAAAGCCTCAGATCTTGATGGTCTCTGTGATAAAGCTCCAGGCTTAGCGTACTTCTAGTCTGTTAACACTCATATTATTCCCAGTTAGCGCTGGATGAGGAGGATTGGTCCTCTTTGGTACCTACCAACGAATCATGACATTGCTTTGCAAGTCCTTTCGTATATCCAAAAGTCAATAATTAAAATGAGATGGTGCCCAGAATTACTGTTCCAAAGGTCCATGGCACTGTTGGTGTGAAAAGCCAATTTGGAAGTTGAGTTGGTGCTAAAGTTGGAACTGAGCTGAATTCTATGGTAAAGATAGACACATTATCAAAGATCTTGAGGGCGAAATCCATCCTCAAATTTGCATGGTCCCCACATTGAGGATGTACACCCAGACTCTCGGGGAATTCCCAATCAACAGTCTCTCCATTTTAGATAATCCAGAAGTTAGGATTTGGCTTTCAGGGTGTAATAAAAAGCAATATTGGTGAAAGTGAGGTAACCCTTGTCATCATGATTTAAGACTCCTATAATATTTTTTGTTTTCCAATATTGTCAAGAAAAATGGCCCCAAAATCAAGGTGCCCATTTTCTGTGTGTCTATATCGCAATATATGCAAACAATTGTATGCATGTTGAAAAATACTATGCATACACATCTATATTATAGAAAACACTGATACCATTATCAAATATTATCTTTCCTTTTGATGACCTTCAATGCAATTGACCAAAAAGGTTGCAGAGTAACTGATTAAGTTCATTTCCAGCATAAACAGATAATTGCAATCTGACCCAACAACACCCATGGTGAACACAAGGTCCGTGAATCAAGCTACACCAAAATTCTCAACTAAATTTGGAAGTTCCATGTATGATGCATGTTAGGGGTGGTGGTGAGTTGTAGGACACCTCTTTCAGGGGAAGGAGATGCATTTAATATTTAATGACCCAACAAGGTGCCCCTCGTTGCATTTTATTGTTGCGATATTTATTGTACAAAAGATTTCTTGAGTCATTTTCACTAACCCTTCAGCTGTCTAAATAATATTGCACAAAAGTCTCACTCACACCATGATTAGCAAGATCTGCAAAACTCACCGCTCTCAACCCAGGAATTTGGACAGCTAGTTGTCATTCAGGCTATGTTTTGAGAGTATATGGTGTGGACCTAAATTGCAGCCTACCAGTTGTGTTGGACAAATTTTATGTTTCATTGGTTCAGTCGTTTGAAAGATAGTATGATGCTTTGCCAACCCCAGCAGATGGACAGACTCCAGTGTTATGAAATGCCTATAATTCAGGAATGCAGACCGCACAAAGCCAAGATGCTACAGAAATATATTGGCTTAGCGTCTTGTCGATACGAGCTAATACTGTATGAACATTGCTGTTTGATGAGAAGGTCGAGGAGGTAGTCTCCAGGTTCAAGAAACCAAGGATCTATGAAAGATCATCCTTTTGACTTCCATTCATAAGCAAAGAGTGTTGAACCTTCCAGTTGACAGTATTCCACCCAGTTTTACAAAGATTTCTTGATAATTTTATGTTTTCAGTTTCCTTTCTTTTGTCCAGTCTTAATCTGAAGGCAGTTATTCTTGCTAGACCATGTTTGCAAAATGCTCTCTGGTATATCACTCAAATGGATAGTTTTCACACTTGAGTATTGGTGGGTTAATCAATTGCAGAAAGCCTGATCTTTTATTCACCTGTTGTCCACACATTTTAAATATCCAGCAATGGATTGTGCTCCCTTCCTGAAACCAATTGTGTTCCATCGGTGCGATGACTGACATTAGCTAGCTCTATATTAGCAGTTGATCATGACCTTTCCTAGTCTTTGTGACGCAGCAGTATATGCGGTAGTGCATTTATACACTGAGTCATGCTGTAAGGAGCTGAGTAATGGCTCGAGTCCCCAAACACCTCTTCAGAAGATTCAAATGAATAACTAATGTGATCATTCATTGTTTTCCACAGTGTTAGACATCTACCTGCTCCAAAGCTAAGGAAAAGGAATTATACTATTTTAAAGAGCTATTCTTAAAAAAAAACAAAAGGCAAAATTTTATTGGACTTACCACTTCCTCTAGGTGAACAATGTACCATACTCTCAAACTCAGATTTATAGTTGGGCTAAATCCAGATTTTAGGGTTGATTCAGTGATCCAAAATCATTGTACTGTATATGTTAAATAAATGTTGATAATTTCTAACCATTTCTTAGAGGGAGCAAATGCTTAGTGCAAAACTACCTAGAATTTGCCTCAGTTTGGCAACCTGACTGGGCAGTGACAAAAGGTAAATGGAAATATTTGCACTGGAGAGGTGGGGAAGGCATCTGAATCTGGAATTGGGACATGCATGATACCGGGAGCCTTTACTGGGGATGCTCATGGGCATTGAAACTATGCTATTCCCCAAAGCTAACATCCCTCACTTTGAGTGCAAGCTTCATTAAAAATGTGGAAATTTTAAAAAGCATTGATGCATACCAGGGAACAAATTCTCCAGACCACAAAGAGTTTCAGTTATCTGGTTCTCTTGTAGATGAGAGTTTTTTGAAAAATAAGCGTACTAACAGGCATAGTGAAGAATGGGATTAGACTAAGTACTTATGTGGATAAAACACTGGCAGGCATGATGTACTGAATGTCCATTTCTGTTGTCAGTGGTGAGTATATCCAAGGTGATATTTTCATTAACATTTGAATCTATAAAATAGTTGTGGGGGACCATAGGTTAATGGTAGTTGTCATATCAGTCTTGGAAGCCCAGTTTAGCCAATTTTCATTAGGTCCCTACAGATTAATCTATTGGTTTACTGGCTGCCCGGATGTTCAGCATTGGTTTAGATAGTAGTGATGGAGGTCAGATCAGTAGAAAACTTTGGTGAACTGTAGGCAAAAGGTCATTTCAGCCATTTCTTTACAGTGTTATGAAAGTACTTTCATTTTTTAATATTTTGTGAGGACTCGTGTTTTAAAATTGTGGAAATGGATTCCTCTGGAGGACTGAAGAGATTACATAGATGCTGGACTTTTTTTTTTAAAAAGTCACTGGAAGGACTTTGGGACTTAGTATAGAAACACACTTACTGGAAGGCATATGTCTTCAGCTAGGTCAACAGCAAGTCCCTTGGTGCCTGGGGGAGTTGTTTACAGAGGAGTGACATGTCAGTATTTATGGTGGTCAAGAGTTAGTTTCATTTTGGATATTGTTTTGAGTCAGTTGGGTCAGCCTGCTAAGAGAGAAAACATCAGTTCATTCTTTCTCCACCTCTCTGAGAAACCCTGAGAATCCAGTGATAGCTGAAACCCCTGATGCCACATTTCTCCTGGAAAACCTGCCAGACTAATCCTTGACATTGCCTGCAGAGAACTGCTCCAAAAAGATCCCAGTGACAGTAGTCTATGCGTATTTGCGATGCCAGAATATCCTACCATATCTTCTCCCTTTCCTTCAAGAATTATCAAGTGTTTGGCCAAAAGTTTTTTTTTGTCTTTAACCTGTGTGTGTGTTGGGCTAATTTAGAAGGGAATGTTCATATTTCAATCTATGCATCTTTACTGAATAAGTCTTGTTTCATAATAAATTGATAATTTTCTTGTTTATTAAATAAACCTGGTTGGTGGATTTTATTCTGAAATAAAAAGTGTATATAATTGGTCATATCGGTAACTGGGTAAACTTTTAAGTATATGTTGTGACCTGTGGAGAAGTGGAACTAGAGAAAGACAGTGCACTCCTCCTGCCTCGGTCCTAACAACAGCAAGCACCTTCTCCCTTGTATTTTTTCACTTTGGTTGGAGAACAAAGCACAGCAGTCATTTTGATAAAAATTGCAAATCTTATCAGTGAAATGTGTAGATCTGTTGCTTAGATGTGCATACAATAAATGTAGCACAGTGAAAACACTTCCTACACTAACAAAATTGTCAACTCATGTCTGTCTGTCTAATCTGTCTATCTGCTTCAACAGTTTCCTGTCACACTTCAAAGTAACAGAAGTAAAGGAAAGCAAAAGGCAATCTTTTTTTTTCTTTGGATTTAGAGTGGAAAATTTAAAAACGCCTACCAGTCTGAGAACATCCCTCACAAAGAAGCAAGTAAACTCTGAGAGACTTACAGAAATTAAACTTTATGGCATTAAGAGAACATTCCATTTTAACTTAGGCCCACATTAGTATCAAAACAATATAGAATTTGTTACATGATATCATTTTCCTATAATCATGAATCCGTGTATCATCTGATTTTTTTTTTTTGACCCAGTTGAAACCACTAGAATGCACAATTTTTTTTTAAAGAACCTGCTGTAGACTGCTTAATGTAACAGATAAGAGATCTCTTCATATTATTTCAAGTAATTTTAAAAGTTACAGGAGGTCATTAGAAGGAGAGCGTGCATCTACAGTGTGAAGCACAAGTATTGGGTCTGGGGGAACGGGGAGGTCCTGTGTTGAGGCTGAATTCTGATGATGGAAATGCTTGAAGCAAAAGGCTGGGAGATTGAAGCTGGTAGCCCCGAAGGCCTATAGTGCAGATCACCACTTGGGTTGGCTGGAGTATAGAAATGAAATAAATCAGGAAGTTAGAGTGGGAGACTGTCATGAGTCATGATTCGAAGATCTGAAAGGGACAGGCACCATATTTTGATCGGAATAGGAACAAGGAAGACTGGTTTCAAATAACAGTGACCATAGCAGCAATGATAAACTAGGAAAGAAGATGGAGCGTAGAAAAGCTTGGAGGCGAGAGTGCGATATATAATAGCCTGAGTACTTAACAAATGCTCCTTGTATTGTCACAGCTGAACAGCTTCCCTTTTATAATCTTTTAGATAATGCGTTATGCACATGGGTGCTGCGCTCTCAAGTTTATTCTTTAAAATGCAATTGTATTACTCTACATGCAATTGAGCGCAAAGCTACTGAGTGGGGAAAAAATCATTTGGCTGTATTCTGACTCAGATGGGGTTGCAGAATTTTGAAAACTCCAACTTGCACATCATTTGCAATTCTAATTAATATGCTTTCAGCAAAATGATTTAACATTGCAACTCTCCCCAGGTATTGCCAGACTACTACTAATACAAAAGTAATTTAATTAAATATAATGTGATGTAATTTGATGGAACATTAAGGAAGTCCACATTATCGATCTATCAATATATTTTATATATTTGAAATAAATTGTCTTTTTCTTAGTTATTCCAGTTTTCAGTGCCATCCTGGAGAGAATAAAGGCTAAAATCATGTAGAAACTTAATTGGTCATGTGTAATTGTCAGGCTTAGTTTGGTATTTGTCTCCTTTGGGTTTAAGCCCCAAACCTGGGCCTGAACATTGAATATAGACTGTCATTCTGCTGCAGCACTGAAGGGGTGCTGTATTATTAGAGACATTCAACCAAGTGTTTTCCAATGGATCAGGTGGGCAATTAATAACCCATAGTGCTGTTTGAAGATCACTGTGTTGGCTGATAGTTCGCTCTCAACCGTTGCAACCAAAAAACAGATTATCTTGTCATTCATCATTGATGCATATTGACTCTTGCTGTATGCAAAATGGTTGTCACATTATTGCCTACATAGCAACAGTTGCTACACTGTATGTGAAGTAGTTTGAAACATGATCAGAAACTATATAAATGCAAGTCTACTTAATCCTCATTGACCCAAAAATACTTTGACAATATACATTTATATTTTAGAGCATGCATTTAAATTGGATTTTTCACTTCATATTGAATGTTTAGATTTTTGTTTTGCAGCAGTTGATTGGCAGCTCTGGGCTTTCATTTGAAAATTATGCATCAAAGCTATATTTTGACAGCGGAAAATAATCTGCATTAAGCAAACTGAATTTTTATATGAAGTTATACAGCAGTAACTTGAAATATATTGTGACTTTTTTGGGTCCGATAAATTGAATTCATATTAATGGGGTATTCATAGTATCAGAATTCTTCTTCGAGGTTTGACTGTAAGTGAAATAAGAGCAGGAAAAAAGTTCAAAAGGTTTCTCTCAGAAAAGGTTTAGAGGCTGAAAAGATAGCCTTCATGCTAGCTCTAGTAGAGTGATATTTATCTTTAATATCTTTTTCAAACTGCAGGCCATTATGAAAAATGTGTCTTTACCCTTCGAGAGGACCATAAAGGAGACATGACTACAGTTCTGAACTACATCTTCTCCCACGCCCAAGTCACCAAGAAGAACCTTCTAGTTACAATGCTTATTGTAAGTTAAGCTCTGTTATGCCCACAAATTCCAGCTTCCAATGTGCTAATCTCGAGCGATACGTCTATATAATATTTCATGTGATTTTAAGTAATGCTTGGCCATAAGAATCTCATTATTCTAACACAAAGCAGTATTTCCTTTGAGATTTCTGAAGTAGCTTTGAGCAGGGCTGTTCATTTCTCATGTAATCACGCTGTGGTGATGGAGAACGAAACGGCAGCTGTTCTCTTTGCAGGCCTTCAATTTTCTTCAGAGTCCAGTCATTGAAGTGTGTAATTACATGGGGGTGTCATGGAGGTGCTAGTCCTTTTCAAAGAGTGGGAGATGGCTTTGTTCACTGACATTGTGCGAGGGCAGACTGCACCCGACACCACTGCTGGCATTTTGCAGAGGACAAAAAAAAGGAAACTTGCACACAGATAATGAAAGCTCACTTTGCTGAGCTGCTGGAAAATAATTAAAGTCTGATTTCTAAAAAAAAATGTTTTCCTTTGTTAGAAGTTATAAAAGTAGAGTGGTGATTTTGGTCACCGAATATCTTCTGATTTTGTTAAGGCAGAATCGTATTTAACATAGAATATTCTATATAGAGATTTTTTTTAAAAAAAGGTAGTTTCGTGATTTCAGTACAGAATTGCTGGAGCAGTACTGAAAGAGTTAAATGGAGATATGGAGCCAGAGATGATAAAACATAGCGCTGATGTTAATTTGTTACCATTCTATTCTGCTTTGTTCTGAGTGCTAATTTTTCAGACCATTCAAACTAATTGCTTCAGTGGGTGGCACACTGACAGACACCCAGCCATGCATTTGCCCTCCTGACCATCACCCTGTCCTTTACTGTCCCTGCTGAGAATGCAGAATAATCGAGTGTTTTAAATAGAGTAACAGCGGGTCATGTGCTTCTGCAGTTGGACTGAAGGAAAGTTGTGATTATAATGTGGCACAACCCAATAATTGTGTGTTTTTTGATGTCTGAACAGAAGCTTTTATTTTAAGGGCAGTGGGTTAAACCATACATGAGGCAGTGATTTACACAGCTGAATTACAGATTAACTTGTTATTTTTATTATAAAGTCTGTTTGACCATTGATATTGCAGTTATTTCTCTCTCGCATATGAATTAGGAGCAGGAGTAGGCCACTCAGCCCTTCAAGCCTTTCAAGCCTGCTCCGCCATTCAATAATGGCTGAACTGATTACTCCACATTTCCACACCCCCGGTAACCTTCCATCCCCTTGCTCATCAAGAATCTATCTAGATTCTCCCAAAAGGGGAAACATCCTTTCCATATCCACCCTGTCAGGACCACTCAGGATCTTTTATGTTTCAATCAAGTTACCTCTTACTGTTCTAAATTCCAGCGGATACAAACTAGCCTGTCCAATCTTGCCTCATAAGACAGCCCGCCCATTCCAGGTATTGGTCAAGTAAACCTTCTCTGTACTGTCTCCAAGCATTTACATCCTTCCTTAAATAAGGAGACCAGTAATGTACACAGTACTCCAGATGTGGTCTCACCAATGCCCTGTATAGCTGAAGCATAACCTCCTTACTTTTGTATTCAATTCCCCTCGCGATAAACGATAACATTCTGTTAGCTTTCCTAATTACGTGCTGTATCTGCATACTTCTTCTTTGGCCTTCTTGTCTCGAGAGACAATGGGTAAGTGCCTGGAGGTGGTC
Source organism: Heterodontus francisci (assembly GCF_036365525.1). NCBI lineage: Eukaryota > Metazoa > Chordata > Chondrichthyes > Heterodontiformes > Heterodontidae > Heterodontus > Heterodontus francisci. The sequence continues at coordinate 40,198,749 of NC_090400.1, read as the reverse complement.
AGTGGTTTGTGAAGCAGCGCCTGGAGTGGCTATAAAGGCCAATTCTAGAGTGACAGACTCTTCCACAGGTGCTGCAGATAAAATTGGTTGTCGGGGCTGTTACACAGTTGGCTCTCCACTTGCGCTTCTGTCTTTTTTCCTGCCAACTGTTAACTCTCTTCGACTCGCCACTGTTTAGCCCCACCTTTGTGGCTGTCCGCCAGCTCTGGCGATCACTGACAATTGACTCCCACGACTTGTGATCAATGTCACAGGACTTCGTGTCGCGTTTGCAGACATCTTTAAAGCAGAGACATGGACGGCTGGTAGCTCTGATACCAGTGGCGAGCTCGCTGTACAATGTGTCCTTGGGGATCCTGCCATCTTCCATGCGGCTCACATGACCAAGCCATCTCAAGCGCCACTGGCTCAGTAGGGTGTAGATGCTGTGGATGTTGGCCGCCTCGAGGACTTCTGCGTTGGAGATACGGTCCTGCCAGCTGATGCTGAGGATTCTCCGGAGGCAGCGAAGATGGAAAGTATTGAGACATCGCTCTTGGCTGACATACGTTGTCCAGGCCTCTGCGGGCACAGGCTTGATATACTCGGACCTTTGTGTTCCGTGTCAGTGCACCATTTTCCCACACTCTCTTGGCCAGTCTGGACATAGCAGTGGAAGCCTTTCCCATGCGCTTGTTGATTTCTGCATCGAGAGACAGGTTACTGGTAATAGTTGAACCTAGGTAGGTGAACTCTTGAACCACTTCCAGAGCGTGGTCGCTGATCTTGATGGATGGAGCATTTCTGATGTCTTGTCCCATTATGTTTGTTTTCTTGAGGCTGATGGTTAGGCCAAATTCGTTGCAGGGAGCTGCAATTCTGTTGATGAGTCTCTGCAGACACTCTTCAGTGTGGGATGTTAATGCAGCATCGTCAGCAAAGAGGAGTTCCCTGATGAGGACTTTCCGTACTTTGGTCTTCGCTCTTAGACGGGCAAGGTTGAACAAACTGCCATCTGATCTTGTGTGGAGGAAAATTCCTTCTGAAGACTTGAATGCATGTGAGAGCAGCAGGGAGAAGAAAATCCCAAACAGTGTAGGTGCGAGAACACAGCCCTGTTTCACGCCACTCAGGATAGGAAAGGGGTCTGATGAGGCGCTGCTATGCTGAATTGTGCCTTTCATATTGTCATGGAATGAGGTGATGATACTTAGTAGCTTTGGTGGACATCCGATCTTTGCTAGTAGTCTGAAGAGACCACGTCTGCTAACGAGGTCAAAGGCTTTGGTGAGATCAATGAAAGCAACATAGAGGGGCATCTGTTGTTCGCGGCATTTCTCTTGTCGCTGGCGAAGGGCGAACAGCATGTCAATGGTGGATCTCTCTGCTCGAAAGCCACGCTGTGCCTCAGGGTAGACACGCTCAGCCAGCTTCTGGAGCCTGTTTAAAGCGGCTCGAGCGAAGACTTTTCCCACTGTGCTGAGCAGGGAGATTCCGCGGTAGTTGTTGCGGTCACCGCGGTCACCCTTGTTCTTATAGAGGGTGATGATATTGGCAACGCGCATGTCCTGTGGTACTGCTCCCTCATCCCAGCACAGGCAAAGCAGTTCGTAGAGTGCTGAAAGTATAGCAGGCTTGGCACTCTTGATTATTTCAGGGGTAATGCCGTCCTTCCCAGGGGCTTTTCCACTGGCTAGAGAATCAATGGCATCACTGAGTTCCAATTTTGTTGGCTGTTCGTCCAGCTCATCCATGACTGGCAGAGACTGGGCTGCGTTGAGGGCGGTCTCAGTGACAACATTTTCCCTGGAGTACAGTTCTAGGTAGTGCTCCACCCAGCGGTCCATTTGCTTGTGTTAGTCAGTGATTGTATCCCCTGATTTAGACTTGAGCGGGGGGTGATCTTCCTCATGGTTGGCCCAAAAGCTCTCTTAATGCCATCATACATTCCTCTGGTGTTACTGGTGTCGGAGGACAGCTGAATATGACTGCGTAGGTGTTGCCAATAGTCATTAGCACAACGCCTGGCTGTTCTTTGTGCAGCACTTCTGGCTGCTTTAAGTGCTACGGATGTTAACTTGCTGGGGGCTTTCTTGTAGTTCAACAATGCAATGCGCTTAGTGGCTATGACAGGTATGACATACTAACGTTTTGCAATTCATACACTGGGATACCCAGATCCCTCTGCATCTCAGAGCTTGGCAATTTCTTACCATTTAGATAATATGCTTTTTTATTCTTCCTGCCAAAGTGGACAATTTCACACTTTCCCACATTATACTCCATTTGCCAGATCTTTGCCCACTCGCTTAACCTATCTCTTTCCCTTTGTCGACCCTTATGTCCTCTTCTCCAGTTACTTTCCTACCTATCTTTGTGTCGTCAGCAAATTTAGCACCCATACCTTCGGTCCCTTCATCCAAGTCATTTATATAAATTGAAAAAAGTTGAGGCCCCAGCACAGATCCCTGTGGCACACCATTCGTTACATCTTGCCAACCAGAAAATTACCCATTTATGCCTACTCTCTGTTTTCTGTCTATGCCAATAAGTTACACCCTACACCATGAGCTTTTATTTTCCGCAATAACTTTTGATGTGGCATCTTATCAAATGCCTTCTGGAAATCTAAGTACAGTACATCCACCGGTTCCCCTTTATCCACAGTACATGTAGCTCAAAGAAATTTAAAAAATTGGTTAAACATGATTTCCCTTTCACAAAACCATGTTGACTCTGCCTGTTTACCCTGAATTTTTCTGAATGCCCTGCTATAACGTCTTTAATAATCGCTTCCAACATTTTCCCTAAGACGGAGGTAAAGCTAACTGGCCTGTAGATTCCTGCTTTCTGTCTCCCTCTTTTTGGATAAAGGAATTAGATTTGCTATTTTCCAATCTAACGGAAACTTCCCCAAATTTAGGCAATTTTGGAAAATTAAAACTAACGCATCAACTATCTCATTAGCCACTTTTAACACCCTAGGATGAAGTCCATCAGGACCCGGGGACTTGTCAGCCCGCAGCTCCAACAATTTGTTCAGTATCACTTCGCTGGTGATCGAAATTTTCTTGAGTTCCTCCCTCGCTTCCATTTCCTGACTTACAGTTAATACTGGGATGTTACTTGTATCCTCAATAGTGAAGACTGATGCAAAATATCTGTTCAATTCATCTGCCATCTCCTTATTATCCATTATTAATTCCCCAGACTCATTTTCTATAGGACCAACGCTCGCTTTGCTAAATTTTCTTTTTTAAATATCTATAGAAACGCTTACTATCTGTCTTTATATTTCTAGCTAGCTTTCTCTCGTGCTCTAATATTGCCTTCCTTATCAATCTTTTAGTCATTCTTTGCTGTTTTTTATATTCTGTCCAATCTTCTGACCTGCCTCCCATCTTTGCACAATGATATGCTTTTTCTTTAAGTTTGATACTATCTTTAACTGTTTTAGTTAACCACAGATGGCGGTCCCACCCTTGGAATTTTTCTTTCTCATTGAAATGTATCTATTCTGTGTATTCTGAAATATCCCCTTAAATATCTGCCACTGCATCTCTATTGACCTATCCCTTAACCTCATTTGCCAGTTCATTTTAGCTAGCTCTGCTTTCATGCCCTCATAATTGCCCTTACTCAAGTTTAAAATACTCGTCTTGGACCCACTCTTCTCTCCCTCAAACTGAATGTAAAATTCAATCATATTATGATCGCTGCTACCTTGGGGCGCCTCATTTATGAGGTCATTAACTACTCCTATCGCGTTGCACAATACCAGGTCTTGTATAGCCTGCTCTCCGGTTGGCTCCAGGACGTATTGTTCCAAGAAATGATCCCGAAAACATTCTATGTACTCCTCATCTAGGCTACATTTGCCCATCTGATTTTTCCAGTCTGTATGTAGGTTAAAATCCCCCATAATTATCTCTGTACCTTTCTGACAAGCTGCCATTATTTCTTCCTTTATACCTGGTCCTACAGTGTGGTTAATGTTAGGTGGCCTGTCCACCACTCCCACAAGTGACTTCTTGCCTTTATGATATCTGATCTCTACCCAAACTGCTTCTACATCCTGGTCTCCTGAACTTGGGTCATTCCTCTCTATTGCGCTAATACCATCATTAATTAGCAGAGCTACCACTCCACCTTTTCCTAGCTTCCTGTCCTTCCTAAATGCCATGTACCCTTTAATATGCAGCCACGTCTCTGTAATGGCTATTAGATCATATTTATTTCTATTTGTGCTCTCGGTTCATCTGTTTTGTTTCGAATGCTACGTGCATTCAGATACAGAGCCTTTAGTTTTGTCCTTTTTTATTATTTTTATAACTCTCACCTTATCTGTTGATTTACTCTTAGATTTGTGCGCTCTGTCCCTTCCTGTCACAATCTATCATTTCCCATATTAATACCTTTCTCTCTTGTCTTGTCTCTACTCCTTGATTTACCATATCTTCCCAAATTTGATCCCTGGTCCCCACAATTCAGTTTAAAACCCTTTCTGCTTCACTAGTTAAGTGGCTCGCTAGAACACCGGCCCCAGCATGGTTAGGGTGTAGACCGTTGCAACGATACAGCCACCACTTTCCCCAGTACTGGTGTCAGTGCCTTACGAACCAGAACCCACTTCTACCACGCCAGTCTTTGAGCCACGCATTAATTTCTGTAATCTTATTTGCCCTATGCCAATTTGCATGTGCCTTAGGTAATAATCCAGAGATGATTACCTTTTGAGGTTCTGCTTAATTTGTTGCCTAGTTTCTCATACTGACTATGCAGAACCTCTTTCCATGTCCTGCCTATTTCATTGATACTTACATGGACCGCGATGACTGGATCCTCCCCCTCCCACTGTAAGTTCCTCACCAGCCCTGAGCAGATGTCCCGAACCCTGGCACTGGGCAGGGAACACAGCCGTCTGGACTTTTGCTCTTTGCTGCAGAGAAGAGTGTTAATCCCCCTAACTATACTGTCCCCTACTACTACTACATTCCTTTTTTTTCTCCCTCCACTTGCTCATCTGTATTTAAGGAAGGATATACTCGCATTGGAGGCAGTTCAGAAAAGGTTCAGTAGGCTGATTCCTGACATGAAGGGGTTGCCTTATCAAGAATGATTGAACAGGTTAGGCCTTTATTCATTGGAGTTTAGAAGAATGAGGGGTGATCTTATTGAAACATATAAGATTTTAAGGGGGCTTGACAGGGTAGATGTTGAGAATATGTTTCCATTGGTGGGGGAATCGCAAACTAGGGGACATAGTTACAGAATAAGGGGGCACACATTTAAAACTGAGATGTGAAGAAATTTCTTCTGAGGGTGGTGAATCTCTGGAATTTTCTACCTCAGAGTTGTGGAGGCTAGGTCACTGAATGTATTTAAGGAGGAAGTAGAAATCTCAGTCAAGGGTTATGTGGAGCAGGCCCGAAAGAGGAGTTGAGGCCTGGGACAGATCAGCCATGATCTTATTGAATGGTGGGGCAGGCTGGAGGGGCTGAATGGCCTACTCCTGCTCCTATTTCTTATGTTCTTGCGTTCTAAACCTGTTGGACAATCACAACGGCTGAGACTCCTGCCCTCTGGGTCCGCTTACCTGCCTCAGCTGCAGCCACACTCTCCTGTCCCTGACCACTGACCAAATCAGAAGACCCTATCCTAAGGGGTGTGACCACCTCCTGGTACAAAATGTCCAGGTAACTTTCCCCTCCCTGATGTGTCTGCAGCTTGGACTTCTGTTCAATGACTGAGCCGAAGCTCTTCGAGCCGCAAACACTTATTTCAGACATGTTTGTCCTGGATCACACTCTGATCCAGGAGCTCCCACATGCTGCAGCCATGACGCATTACCTGTCCTGCCATCCTTCATGTGTTTTAATTAACTACATAATTATTTTATTCAATTATTTATTTTATTTTCCTTTTTTTTTATTATACTTTATTAAGCTTACCACTAGTTCCTTTACTATTTTAAACGGTAGGATTAGAATGGACAGTAATCACTTACCGGATACGCATCAAACAGGTAGCTTATTCCAAAACCAGTCACCTACCTGCTTGCCTATGATGTTTGATGCTATATTTGATTTAAATTAAGAGCTTACCTGTATACTCATGCCAGCGGCTCTCTGTTTCCCTGCTCTCACTGCTGATTGTGACGTCACTCTGATGTCACTTTTCGATTTGATTTTTTTTCCCCTGCTCCGCTCCCTCTGCTTCGCTGTGCTTCTCTTGCTCTCTCGCGCTCTCTGTCGCCGGTTTCCGACTCTGGGCTTTTGGCGCGCTTTTTAAACTTTCGCTCCCGCCATGTTCCTCTCTCTCGCTCTGTCTCTGAGCTTTTTTTAAAAAAGAAAATGAAAGTATTACTTTTTTATTTAAAAAAGTAACATCCAGCCTCATTTTTGTGTTTGTCTTTCTTCAGGACCAGTTGTGCGGCCGGGATCCAACCCTGACTGATGAGCTGATTGCCATTCTAACAGAGTTGACACAGCTCAGCAGGACCACCAATGCTAAAGTGGCTCTCCGAGCTCGTCAGGTAAAGATCTGGGTTTTCCATTTACTTGAAATTTAGGCTGCCCTTCTTTGTGCGTGTGCACCTGCCCATCCTTCTCCAATGTCTTTGATCTGTTGTCCAGCTGGGTGGAACTGCCCAATTCTTACCTATCTAATTGTAGCCAGAGAATTTCGTGTAATAGCTTCTCTTCCCACTTTTGCTGTTACCTCTGGAGTTCTCCAAGGATCTATCTTTGGCACCCTTCCATTTCTCATCTACATACTACTCCTTGGCGATGTCATCCGAAGGCACGACATCAGGATCCACATGCCAGCGACACTGGGGTCTATCACACCACCACCTCCTTGGACCCCTCAACCTGTCTGATATGTCTCACTGCTTACCCAACCTTTAGTATTGAATGAACAGAAATTTCCTCCACCTAAACATTGGGAAGATTGAAACCTTTGTCTTTGGTTGCCGCCACAAACTCAATTTCCTGGCTGCCGTTTCCATCCCTGGTAATTGTCTAAGCTGAGCAAGACCATTTGCAACCTTGGTGTTGTCTTTGGACCGGAGATGAGTTTCTGACCACATATTTGCACCATTATCAAGACTGCCTACTTCCACCTCTAATGCTGCTCGACTCTGACCCTTCCTCATCTCATCTGCTGCTGAAATCCTCACTATGCCTTTGTTACCTCTATTCCAATGCTCTTCTGGCCAACTTTCCTTCCTGCATCCTACATAAATTGGTGCTCATCCAAAACTGCTGCCTGTATCTTAACTTGCTCTAAATTTCATTGATCCATCACCCTTGTGTTTGCTGACCTTCACTGGCTCACTGTCTGATAAGACCTCAGTTTTAAAACTCATCTTTTTTTTTTCAAATCTCTCAATGGCCTTGCCCCTCCCTATCCATGTAGCCTCCTCTAGCCCTACAAGTCCTTGAGATCTCTGTGCTCCTCTAATTCTGGCCTCTTGCGCACCCCGGATTTTAATTGTTGTACCATTTTCGGTCGTGCTTTCAGCTACCTTGGCCCTAAGCTCTGAAATTCTCTCCCTAATCCTCTCCACCTCTCTATCGCTTTGTCCTCTTTTAAGATGCTCCTTAAAACAGATCTTTTTGATCAAGTTTTTAGTCGTCTGTCCTGACTTCTGCTTCTGTGGCTTGGTGTCAAAAATGCCAAATGTTTTTTGTTGAAACCACTCTTGGTAAGTACCTTGGGATGTTTTACTATGTTAAATGTGCTATATAAATGTAAGTTGTGTGTTATTTTAATGTTTTTACTTCAATCATTATATCACAACTCTGCCAATTCAGACAACATTTCACAATGTGACAAGACTTTTTTTTTGTTCTCTCTGGCTGATGCTGGCAAGGCTGCATTTTGTAGTTCATTCCTAGTCAGGAACAAAGGAAGCACTAGCTGTAATATAGGTGCCTTTCGTGAATACACGGCATCCCAAAGTGCTTTCCAGCCAATTAAGCACTTTTTAAATATTATCGCTGTTGCAATGTAGTTAATTATGGCTACCAACTTGCACACAGCAATGACCAGATTATCTGTTTTTGTGATGTTAGTTAAGGATTAAATATTGACCACAATACAAACTGCCCTGAGAAAATCATGTTGGATCTTTTCCTTGAACCGCTGCAGCCCTGTGGTGGTGGTATTCACAATGGTGTTAGGTCAGGAACTCCAAGATTTTGACCCAGTGATGGTGAAGGAACAGCAATGCATATTCTTATGATCTTGCTGCTAGATATTGGGGGCTGGCAGATGTCAAAGTAAGCTTGTTGTCTTTAATATCTGCTGGGCATGTTATTGCTTGGTTTTAATGTGAAAATAGAAATTCAGTCATAAACAGCTTTCTTAATTTTGTAATTTTTTAGTAAGCTGTGGGGAGGGGAAAGGGCTATATCAGTAACTCATGTAAGTGCTCACAGCTCATCCTCGCAGGAATACCCAATTATGTGTTTTAAAAAGGTATACTGTTGCAGATCAGGAGGCTTGACTACCTGTCCTTTTCCTAATCCAGTTGTACTGGGACCAATAGTAGTGCCCGTATTGCTATCGTAACTGAAATTCGCTAACTTAAAATAGTCAGGGATGAAACCTGAAATCTTCCTGGTCTGTGACTCAAATATTCAGTGGTTAACCTTGCTGGGCAGTTGGGAGGAAGATCATTTTCATCTCTAAAACAATTTACATTAGATTTTTATTTGCTGAGGACAATTAAGATTCAGCAAAAGCCGGTGTAGGCCCCAAAGCTTTTCACCACAATAATTAAATTAGGGCTGCTGTTGGAGAAAGAAACCACTCGTATATGGCAACTGAATACATTATTAACATTTTATTTTAAGATGGTATTTTTCTCTGTTCTCCTTTGGTGTGTCTACTCTAGGAAAAGTTTTGATTGAGAGTGCCCTCTTTCCATGTTTCTTTTGCCATTTTGAAACCAGCCTCTAAAGAATGCATAAGAGCAACCCAAGAGTGAGTGTCCCTTTGATTGCAGTGTCTGCACTTTGATCAGTGAGCTGCATTTTCCACCCATTCACTGTCACTGGTCAGAAAAAACCTAGATCAGCTTTTCTTCAATGGCATGGCTGAGATCGGGTCTTCATGTGGCAGAACATGAGCAGAGTTACATGTGCCACTGATCTTGGAGTAGAATTAGTAAGTGATATGGTCGTCTGAGCCACTGTGTCATCCATAGTATTTCTCATTTTACTTCCTGTGAATTCTCAGATGTTTTAGAAGAAAAAAGTGTCTCAACATTGGAACTTGAGTGCTAATTCTTAAGATCGTGTGATGCATGCCCATAAAGTCAATGTTAACATTTTTCAATGCACCCTTGGAGTTAAGGGCTACACATACTTGGATTCACCTGGGATTTGATAACTAAACTGAGGGTAGCCTTTGTTGCAGTCCCAGTAACAATCAGTGTTTGATTATGGCTTTGCTATGATGTAGACAGTCCCTTCCAGCGAAGTTTCTCATTGTTTCTGTGCACCAAAGATGTCCGCCTTTGACCTGATCACTTCCTCAATGTCTTTGGCAGCTTGATTGTTTTTTGTAAACCTACCAGTCATTTTTCTTTCAATTACAGATATATACCATTTAATTGGATGTCTTATCATTGAGATAATGTTTTATTTGTTCTCAGGATGCAGATGATGTAGACAAGGTTGCATTCTTTACCCATCCTTTGTTGCTCTGAAAAATTGGTGATTGAATATCAATTGTTTGTATGACTGAATGGCCTCTTCAACGGGCATTGAGTCAACTACATAATGTGGATTAGAGTTGCGTTTAGACCAGATTGGTTAGGGGGATAGGTTCTCCTTCCTGAAGAACATTTGTGAACCAGTTAATTTTTTAATGAAAATCTAGCAGTTTTTATGGTCATTTTTTTCCTTTCTGGTCATTGCCCACAAATCACCAGATTTATTGAGCTCAGTTTCACAACTTGGGATTTAAACTCGGGACCTTCAGGTTGTGACAACTACTTGCAGGTATATAGTGCCTTTAAAAATATAAAACTATCACAAAACGCTTCACTGAGGCATAATCTGATATAAATGGATGCTGAGACCAAGAATAGGTATTCGATGCGGTGTGTGGGGGTGGGGGGGGTGCACAAAGCTTGGTCAAAGGTGAATTTTAAGGAGGCGAGGAAGCTGGAAAGGCTGAGAGGTGGGATTCCAGAGCATAGGGCCAAGACCTATTTAAATCCTTTCACCAAGAAATAAATCATACTTGTGTAAGCCCCTTGAGATGGAGATTAGTGTAAGTGGGCTCTTGTCTACTCAGCTATGGAATGGGAAGTCACTAGAAGGTCTGTGGGAAGAGACATGTTTCTATCTACAGGAAGTGTACACTCTTGGTTTTGGGCCAGTGAAAGATGGGCACTCCGCCATGGTTAACTTTGATCAAGTATCTTTGGCAATGTCTCCTTCGTCCTGCACTCATTTCTTTGATGTTATAACTGTCACAATAATATTGTAATCTAGTAGTAGCAACTATCATTTGAGTAAATTCATTGGGTCCAATTGTTAAATTTAAGTGTAAAGTTTCCTTTTTCGAGAGCTCATTGGGCTAATTTTCACCTTATAAATTGTGTTGTGGTCAAGTGAGGAGGGGTTGAAGTGCTTCCCTCTTTTCCCTCTCCTTGTTGGACCAAAACAGGTTTAATTCTTTCTTAAAGCAAATGTACTGGTCAATGTAGGTGTTTGGTTCTTGTTATAATCATAGCAAGTAAGTAATCGGACAGATTTTCTTGAGTTAGCAAAGAAAGAGGTTAACTTTATTGTACCTAAACCAAAATAATAAACAACGTGCCAACTTTCACTTTCATACACACATTAGAGTTTTACACACACACACACAAATAGGTTACAGAGTGGGGAAAGATAGATTGGTTGAGTTGGAGGCCATAAAGGTATACAGTGTGTGAAGTTGAGTGATTCGGCTGGCTTCTAGCTGAATTTGGTGGTCCTGAGGCTTTTACTTTGAAGAGGTAGATGACTGTTTCGGTGAGTCTCTTGGAGATAGCGATGCAAATGATTTCCTGCAACGGGTTTTGGATTGTAGCTGGTGTATGCAAAGGTGGTCAGTCCACAGGCAGGATTTGAAAACTTTCAAGCTGGAATGGAGGAAGAGAGGATCTGCTCATGTCAGAGTCCAGTGCTGCTTCTCTGCTGCTGAGAAAACACCAGCTTAAAACCACAGATGGGAGGGGCTTGTCACATGACATTCACTCAGTGATTCAAAACATAGCAGTTAGCAGTATTTCTCTGCTTGCTGAAAGAACAGGTAGTTCCTTTAAACTTCCTGGGACTTGGTTCTTGCTGGGAAATGCACAGACAGTTCATGTTTCTCCTCACAGTCTTTTGCAGTGTGGGATACAGTGCAGCAAACTAGGTGATCATCTTAAGTCGAAAGGATGACTTTGCTGGCAGCTTATCTTTTTAAAAATGTCATTTAAAAAATATATAAATCCAGATCTCCGGCCAGTGGATTAAAGAAAATTATCATTCAACAAAACACATTGGCATAACAACTGCCTAATACATTGTTACTGTTGGGGATCAGTAAACCATTTTAGTTCTTTTGAATCGGTGTAAGTGGCTTTAATTGACTGTTCTGTCAATTTTATCTGTCAGATATACTGTTTTAATCAAATTACTCCATTGCTGTGGTCTGCTCTTTATAGGTTCTAATTGCTTCACACTTGCCCTCTTATGAGCTCCGTCACAACCAGGTGGAGTCCATTTTCCTCTCGGCCATTGATATGTACGGGCATCAGTTCTGCATCGAGAATCTTCAGGTGATTGTACCATCTGTCAATATTTATAATAAACTTAAAAAATCATGCATCTGCACTGAATTTCTGTGTATGTCTGTCTTCATAATAGAACTGTGTAAACTTATTCTGCAGTTACGTCCCCTGGTGCTGAATGTGCATCATTACGAGGACGCTGTAATTACAGAGTGATAAACTTGCACAGGCCATTTCCATTATGAATATAGATGTAGGGATTTATAATGGATATTGTTATGGTCAAGTGAGGAGGGGTTGAAGGACTTCCCTCTTTTTCCTCTCCTTGTTAGACCACAACCGGTTTAATTCTTTCTTAAAGTGGTTGTACTGGCTAATTCAGTTGGTGTTTGGTTCTGGTCATGATCATGACAAGAACCAAAGAAAGAGGTTAACTTTATTGTATCTAAACCGAACTAATAAAATAATGAACACATACCAACTTTCACTGTCGCACACATTAGAGATTTACACACACACAAAGAGGTTACAGAGTGGGGAAAGATAGATTGGTTGAGTTAGAGTCCATATAACAAAAAAAAAGTATACAGTCTGTAGAGTTTGGTGATTTGGCTGGCTTCTAGCTGAATTCAGTGGTCCTGAGGCTTTTAGTTTGAAGAGGTAGATGACCTTTTCGATGAGTCTCTTGGAAATAGCGATGTGAATGATTTCCTCCAAGGGGTTTCTGATTGTAGCCAGTGTATGCAAAGGTGGTCAGTCAATAGGGCAGGATTTGAAAGCTTTCAAGTTGGAATGGAGAGAGAGAGAGAGAGAGAGAGAGAGAGGAACACCCACTTAGGGTCTGCTCATTTCAGAGTCCAGTTGCTTTTTCTCTGCTATAGAGAAAAACACCAGCTTAAAAACCACAGTTAGGGAGGGGCTTGGCACATGACAGTCACTCAGATTCAAACATAGCAGTATTTCTCTGCTTGTTGAGAGAACAGATAGTTCCTTTAAACTTCCTGGGTCTTCGTTCTAGCTGGGAAATGCACAGATAGTTAATCTCCCTCCTCACAATCATTTGCAATGTAGGATACAGTGTAGCAAACTAAGTGACCATCTTAAGCTTAAAGGATGACTTTGTGGGCAGCTTGTCTTTTAAAAATATCTTTTTTTAAATATATAAATTCAGATCTCCAGTCAGTGGATTAAAGAAAATTATCATTCAACAAAATACATTGGTGTAACAATATATAAAAATAACTACAGGATCTGTAACTTTAAAATGGGGTCTGAATTATGTCTACACACCTTGGTCTAATTGTCTCCTAACTTTTTTTTTTCAAACACCAATTCACCTGGACACACATGGTGACTCCCTGTATGCAATGCCATGGTTGGTTTATTAGCTAAGTATACAATGGGTGCTTCAATGAAGGATGGCTGTCCTATTAAAGAGGGTTCAGTTACTTTTGTGGGCAATTTTTAAAGAGATGCACATCCTGTCAGCTCCTTTAATTTGAAGTTTTAAAATTCAAATTTTGTTCATTTGAATTGAACTTATGTAAAAACGCCTTCTGTGCTATGTTTAAATTGCTTAATTTAAGCTGCGCGATAATTTGTTTTTCTTTCAAATAAAAATAACAATGAAATTCTTTTTTTAGTGTAATACGACAATACCAGTTTTTCTTCAGAATTAATGATGGTAATACAATTGTGGGATTGTGTTTCTTTGAATATGAAGATACAATATTATTAGGTTGTTAATTATGGGGGAAAAAAGTTATTCTCCCATTTTTTATTTCAAGAAATTAACTCCTTAAATCTGAAATTACAAATGGAATTATCATATAATTTTCCCATATGATAGAAAGTAAAAGTGACATTTAAATGGAAAATGATTCCTCTCTCAAGGCACCATGTGAGATGGAGTGAATCATAAATCATTGAGTAATGTTAGGATGAAGAAATCACTCTCTTTTATAACTGCACTGGAGCTTTTGCTCTGGCTGAGTGGGTAAATGCACCACCCAGGATGGTTCTGACCCCTGCAAGACTAGGTTTCCACTCTGAAAAGAAAGAACACGCATATATATTATGTTCCTTTTACAACCTCACAGTCCAAAAGCACCAATGAAGTTCTTTTTTTGAAGTGTAGTCACTGTTAATTGCAGCAGCCAATTTGCTCCTAGCAAGATACCACGAATAGCTGTGAAATAGATGACCAGATAATCTGTTTTAATAATGTTGGTTGAGGGATAAATATTGGCCAGGACACTGGGAGAGCTCCAATGCTGTTTGTTTTTTAAAAAGTACCATGTGACCTTTTACATCCACCTGAGAGGAGAGATGGGGCCTCAGTTTAAAGTCTTCTTCAAAAGACGACACCTCCGGCAGTTTAGCACTCCCTCAGCAGTGCCTAGATTACGTGGTGCAGTCTCTGGAGTGGGACTTCTGACTCCAAGGTGAGAGTACTGCCACTGAGCCATGGTTGACACCTGGCTTATGTTGTCAGCTGATGTTAGCCAGAATGGTTTCTTAATTTTTCTCTTTGTTGATGAGAACAAGCCTAGACTAGGATTTCCACTTCTGCTTTTGTAGCAAAGTTGCCATGTATCAAAGCCAGTTCAGCATAGGATGAAGCGAATTTGTGATGATTTCCCCTTGCATGTTAAAATTACATGTGAATCCTTTCTGGCTAGGCTGTAATCTGAATATTGGAAATGGATGAAATATTGTGGGGTTGCTGGCACTGGATGAAATACGTAGCAGCGTCAATCAACAACTTTCAGAAGCAGGGGAAAAACTAAGAGGCGAAATATAACAACAAAAAGGGACGGTAGATTGAAGGGGAAGTTATTACTACAATGTCATTGCACATCTCTTGGTGGCTAGTTGAAGAGCAGTACCAAGGAGTAGACAAATCTATGCACTACAGCTTGGAGACCTGCATTTCGATTTTTTTTTCTTCTGCTGGGGATGCAGCTGACTTCTGCTCAGTGTCTCGCTGACCCTCTGCAACAACAAGCTTGGTGTAAGAAATTTAGAGAGTGAAAAGATGTCGTTTTGATATCTGTATCATATACTTAGTTATTGTATAGATATAGTAAAACAATGTGAACAGTGAGATCCATGGCTCATATCACCATAAATAAGATGTATTGAAACTTTGTGTGTGCTTTTTTTGTTCACAGAAGCTCATCTTGTCAGAGACCTCCATCTTTGATGTTCTTCCCAATTTCTTCTATCATAGTAACCAGGTGGTGAGAATGGCAGCATTGGAGGTTAGTCTTGCACAATTCAGCAGCAGATGGTGTGCCTCTGTTTCGTTGTAGTGTCTGTTGCTTCATATATAGATGGATATCTGAGAATGTTATTAAGGAAGGTCAATTGGTGTTTGTAACACCATCTTTGCATTACTGACTGCACCAAAAGAAAAGCATCTAAAGCTATATGTAACATTTCCCTTGCAGTTTTCTCCCCTACTTCCTGAAGGCCTTGACTCAGGCTGGGGTACTGTTTTGAGAATGTCCACAGCCCTCTGAATTGTCATTCTTCACGTGAGTTTAAATGATGAGTGAGGAATGGGTAGTCTGCACCCTCTCAAGAACCCTCACATCCTTCCTAAAGTGTGTGACCAGAAATGGATGCAATATTCTAGTTGTGGCCTAACCAGAGCTTAATAAAGGATCAGCATAACTTCCCTGCTTTTGTACTCATTACCTTTATTTATGAAGCCCAACATCCGTTATGCTTTGCTAATTACTCTTTTAGTATGTCCTGCCACCTTCAAAGACCTATGCACATGAACCCCCACATATCTCTGACCCTGCACACTCTTGATACTTAATGGCACAGTTCTATATTGCCTATCCCTTCTGCCAAAATGCATCACCTCCACTTTTCTGCATTAAATTCCATCTGCCATTTGGCATAGATTTAAGGTGATTGGTAGAAGGATTAGAGGGGACATGAGGAAAATGTTTTTCACCCTGAGGGTGTTGGCTGTCTGAAATTCACTGCCCATATTGGTGGTGGAGGCAGAAACCCTCAACTCATTTAAAAGGTACCTGGGCCTGCATCTGAAGTGCTGTAACCTGCAAAGCTATAGACCATGTGCTGGAAGGTGGGATTAGATTGGGCTGCTGGTTTCTTCAGCTGCGCAGACACGATGGGGTTACGGCCAGGCGAGAAAGGGGTCTCAGGCTCCCCTCTTGCCCTTCCTCTTCTTTGACCTCAATAGGGTTTATTCTTTTTAAATAGTCATTGTGCTTACCACCTTTGAGTGTTTTACCTTTTTACCTTTCCTGTGATCATGAAAGAACCAATTGCAGAGGGAAAAATAGATTTTGTGGTTGGTTTAAAATCCAGAACAAATGGAAGTTAAATGCACAGTCTGTGAAGTGTATTCTTGAAGTCCTTACTGGTCAAAGTGCACTTTGTGGTTGGCCTGCTTTGCTCAAGGTTTTCTTGAAGCTAGAATTTTAGTTGGCTCTCTTTCGCTGGCTGTAGCAGTTTGTAGGCTTGGAGGGTCCACAGTCGCAGATGGCTTTCAAATCTGATATTTTCTGGGGAGAGAGAGAGGGAAGCATGCAGCTTTCTCTGCTGCTGCACACTCATTTACTGCTTGTCTTTTGTGAATGTAACAAAACTTCTATTTTTTCAGAGATGGACAGATGGTCACATGGTTCTCTCAATCCCCTTTGTTTTTAATCAGATACAAGGTTCAGAATTGGCTTCACAGGTTTCAGGATGCCAGTATTTACACTCGGAGGGGTTTGCTCTTTCAAGGTCAATGTGTCAGGATGCCCTTGACTGTCATGCTAATGAAGCATGGTAATTCAATTACTGAGAGCAAGCTGTAGTTCTGGGTCCAGGACTTCTCAGACTTCTGTCTGCAGTTCAATCTCTTGGTATTTCAGTTGCAAATTGCAGTGACCATCTTGGCTGCTAGTTTTTTTAAAAAAGTTACTGTAGGATTTTTCCCATTAAAAATCTAATGTAAGTTTCCAACTGATGAAATTAATATTTCTCATTTGGCATTTGAGGTTTTCTTGACCATGGGCTGAATGGCCTCTTTCTGAGCCATAACTTTTCTGTGGTTGTCCATTCTGTGAGCCTATCCACTTTGACCTCCTATTCCACGAGCCTCTATTTGGTTAACCAGTCTTTTATGTGGTACTTTGTCCAGCACTTTCTTAAAAGCATATAGAATCAAACAGGAATGTGGACACTGCCTGATTTTCTCCTTAGTGCAGAAGCACCGATACTAAATGTAGTACCTCAAATGCCCTTAAAGCAGACTGGAGTGATTCACCTCCTGATTTTTTTCTTCTAACCTCTGCTTGGTTCCCTTCTCTTTTCTCCTCCCCCTCCACTGTCTCCTATCCAAAGTGACATAGTAAAGATTCTCTGCTGCATGTTCATGTGCTGTGCACCATGTTGGTACTCCAGTCATGAGTATCATTAAGTTTCAAGTAGAAGACACACCAAGAAACACCAAATGGATGTTGCACAAATAGTGATATCTGTTTTCTCTGATAGATAAGAACTTGTCCCTAAAATTGGTGTGGGTGATTTCTAACCTTTTACATCTGTCAGAAATGCCTGGGCAGAGACATATTCCCTGTGGAGAGAGAAAAAGAGAACTGGAGGAAATTTATGTCATCTTAATACCATGTCAAGTGCAAGATCCTGAATACAGGCCATTTTTTTTTTCATGATTGCAGTGCACATCCAGTCAAACAAGTTATCTTTGTGGGGAAAATTGTGACTGTGATTAGGATGTGTTTAGATGACCTGATGTTTGTATACAAATGAACAGAAATAGATAAAGGGAAACATTGGGAAAAAAAAGTACATATATTTGTCTTAAAATGACCATATTGCCTCTTCTGCACCACGATTGACGGTTTGGGAGTTAGATGACATGTTTAGCTGACCATATGATTCCTCTGTTTTTGTGCAGGTCTATGTTAGAAGAGCCTACATTGCATATGAGTTGAACAGTGTTCAGCATCGCCAGCTCCAGGATGGAACCTGTATTGTAGAGTTTCAGTTCATGTTGCCAACATCCCATCCCAACAGGTAAATAACTTCCTCGGTATCTGTTTGCTAGCAAGAGAAGTCTGGGTAAGAGTCGATGCAAAGGTTAGTATGTGGAGTTTGAGTATATTGGAGAATCATGGACATGGCTTTTAGTGTAAAATTGCAGCAATTTCCCAAAATGCATAGTCAATGGGCAAAGTTCCCAAGTAGACACAAAATTAATATTACTCTGTAAGGTCCTTGGGATTTGCCTTCCTTGCCACAGAAATGTATTCTTCTGCAGTTCATATATAGGTTGGTGAATGATGCGGAGGCAACCAAATTGGGTGAGATGTTTATGCACTTGAAATATTTGTTAAAAATCCGTGTAAACTGCCTAATTTATCTACTTGGCTCCAATTTGATTTTTTGACCTTGACAGCAGAGCAGGGCAAATGGAAGCTGGCAGCAACCAACAGTTTGCCAAACGTATTCCCTCTGTCTCTGCATCCCCAGAAATGGTTGGAATGCAAGACAGACATGACAGAAGAAAAGGAAGTAACTTGCATTGTCGCAAAGTACTTGTTTCTGCTTAACTAACCGTGATTTTCATGGTTGCTGGTTTCAGCAGGGTTGGAGGATTTGTCAGTCAAATAATTACAGGTATTGACCAGCCAGCATTTGCTGGAAGTCAGTTGCCAGCATTCGCCAGAGCTGGCGGGCAGCCATAAAGACAGGGCTAAATTGTGGCGAGTCGAAGAGACTTAGTAGTTGGCAGGAAAAAAGACAGAGGCGCAAGGGGAGAGCCAACTGTGCAACAGCCCCAACAAATAAATTTCTCTGCAGCACCTGTGGAAGAGCCTGTCACTCCAGAATTGGCCTTTATAGCCACTCCAGGCGCTGCTTCACAAACCACTGACCACCTCCAGGCGCGTATCCATTGTCTCTCGAGATAAGGAGGCCCAAAAGAAATTTGCTATCCTTACTCCCTAGCTGTCTATATGCACAGACGCTGTTTTCCTCCTTTTATGAACATGCTACTGATGAATGCACTGATTACTATGTTTAATGGGATCTAAAATTTTGTCTTTAGTTCAATGCCAATGTGGCTTTACTCTGTCAGAATGAACTTGTCATATTTGCAACTACCATGCTTGAATTTAAATGTGCTTGTTTTGATAGAAAATGTTGGGTTTCTGAGGGTGATTAAATTTACTTTCATTTTTCTTGTAATAAAACACTGTTCAACAATCATAACTGCACAGTACAAAATTTATGTGCTGGCATAATGACAGCAATCCAGTCGATGATGGGAAGAAGAATGTATCCCATACCTTTCACAATTCAATTCTGGTGCAATTTTGAAATTATCAGCATTTCAGTTTTCTATCCTTGCCTTTTCAGCTTTTTTCACTTTTCCTATCTTTCTAAATGATTATGCAAGTTGGAACAGTGTGGTACCCACACGGGGGTCATGCAGAGAAACTGCTGCTCGCCCTGGAATTGGGGAAGCCCCTGTATCTCTGGTACATAGCAGAAGAATCATGTCCATCGTTACTTTCCCTCACTTAATATGATTTTGTCACTGAAATGACTGCAGTATGTTACACAAATGCATTCAGTTTGTGTGTTTCTGACTTTCGTACTCTCTCATTTTCCTCTTTTTTTTTTGTTCCTTTTGCACCTCTTTCTCACTTTTTTTTGCCCATTTTTGTCAAAATTAATTTTCAGCGTAGTACCATATTTTTTATGCTCCTTGTCTCAGTTTGCTCGCATTCTCTCCTGAAAACACTTAATCAAGTGGATTATGCTTCCATGTTATCTCACTCAAATGGTCGTTCTTCATGTGTGAACCTGTACAGTGAGTGTCAACAGGTCTTTTGACTTGATGGGTGGGTGTGAAGAGCATCATAGCCACCCCCAAACCTCAGTTCATCCAATCTTGTCTGCCCAATGTCCACAATGTGCACTTTGCAGTGTGGTCACAGGATAGCAACCAGGACTGGGAACCTGGGCTACTTTTCACCCCTCTCTATCCATGGGTGCTGACAGTAATTGGAGCTCCCATAATTCCACCCCTGATTGACATCAGTTAACTCAGTGTAGAACAGAAATCAAGCCCTGGACCTTCCTGGTCTGTGTATCGTTTCAACAATGGACAGTGTACTTGCCACCTGAGTTTAGTAGCATCCTGTATAGTTCATGTAGCTTTTGTTGAAGCTGGAGTAACTGCTGAGAATGGTTCAGTAGTGGCATCCTTCACTGGTGAGAAATGGTCACTGAGGTCTCACAGGCCTGATTTAAAAGCCCGATGGAACTTAAATATGAATTGTACAGCGCTTAGCCTTTTAATAAATGAGATAACATGCCACTTTGAATCAGATATGACTTACAGCCCATCAGATTCAGTGATCTTCACGATATTTCACTAGCATGGGGTGCATTAATGTGATTATATAATTGTGATAAAGCAATCTTCAAACTGTTCTTTAGAAAAAAAAAATAGAATACATATCTTTAACAATAAGTACTAACTGTAAATCTATTATGTGCTGAAATCTAGAGAAAGCCGTGGTGTAATTTGTTTTGCTGGAGCATGCCCAATGCAACAATATCACTTTAAATGTTAATGGCAATAAGGTTTACATAAGCGAAATGCATCAATTCTCACCTTATTATGCCTTGCCTCCTCATTTATAAAACTGTGGCCTGCACTGGCACCAAATCATGACTTGATTTAAATGCCACTATTAGCATGCGTCTTGCTTGTGTTCTTTTTTTTCCCACATGGAAATCTTGAAGGAGTGAGAGCCACTTCTGTCAGATGAAATGTTTCAGATGCAAAGGCTTGAATGCTGTGAAAATAAAAATGAAATGAAATTCTCTGAGCTGATGGTAAAAGCCAAGAGAAATTGTGATTGCATGTGTATGAAGATCAATCATAACTGGGACGGAGTTTGCAGGCTGCCTTTGTGTGTTTGCATTCACTAGAGCAGACTGAGACGTTGGTTGCAGGTGCCTTTTATCGAGGATTATAGTAACTACGTAGATTCGAAGACAATTCAATTTGAATGATTAAGGATTATGTTCTGATTATTTAGGTAATTGTCTGCATTTAATTCTGTATTAATTGAATCAACATAAAAAATGTTCAATCTAAAATACTGCAACAATTTATGGTCAAATTTTGTGACTCTTAATCTCAAAAAGAAACATTTTACCATGCAAGCTGTTTGTGTGCACATGTGTGTGTGTCTATACATGCTTTCTCTTGCTATCTTGTGTAACTGAAAGTATTCAGGACTGACCTACTTCATTTTATTAACTTATCATTTCCTCTGCAAGCCCCTTTTTCAGGTAGAAGGGTCCTAGCTTATTTTGCTTTTATAGTTCATACCTTCAGCAGCGGGGATCAGCCTGTTGCTCTTTTCTGTTGCCTGTAGTGGCTGCACCCTTATCCCAGCCATGACAGCTGGGGTTGAATGATGGGAAGCCCTGGGACCTGAAGCTTTGGCCACATGCTTATGAGGCCACTACTAAAACATCCGAACTAAAGACCATTACAAAAGGTCAGCTTCTTAATTTGTAAACTATTGTGCCATACAGACTGACTGTTACTGGCAATTCACTGCCCCTGCCCCTTCACCTGGGCCCATCAGGAGCACCATGCATTTCTAGGTCTGCATTAACAGCTAACTTGTACAAACAGAGAGTTAGTGTACCTTGGAACAAAGGTTGCGAAGTATAGTGGATTTTTGTTTTTGCCCACTCTAATAATTAAACAACATTAAAAGAATATACTTTTTGGTAGAATTTTCCTTGTAAATAAGGGCTTATGCCACAAGTCTGATCAATATAAAGATGCATTTCTTTTGCACCATGGATGCTGAATCTGTACATTTTAAAGCAGGCCTGTACCTGTTGCAGCAACTGTAAGTCCAGGATATTCAGAGATAACGTATTTGTGTGTGTGTCCATATACATGTGTTCATAAAATTGCTTGCTTCTTTAATTGATCTACAACATTTAGAGTAATGAATTTTTAATTCCAACCTCCAGTTTGCTGATTTTGAATGTGAACTCACAGTCCAACCTGATGAGTAATTACAATTCTTTGTTTATCCTTCTCCACTAACCTGTCAGTAATTGTTTGATTTCAGAGGGAACATCCCCACACTAAACAGGTACTGTACAATCATTTATTTTCTAATTTTACATACATTATAAAAATGTACAATTGAATTAATTTTAGTTTGGAATTACATAGAATAAACCGCACAGAAACAGGATGTTCAGCCCAAGCAGTTTTTGTTACCATACTTCCCCATACAACTCTAACAGCATAACCATCTCCCTATATGCTTATCTAGCTTCCCATTAAATTCATCTATACTACTCGCCTCAGCTATTTCCTGCAGTAGCGAGTTCCATATTCTCACCACTGTCTGGGTAAAGCAATTTCTGCCGAATACCCTATTTGATTTCTTGGTGACTATGTTATAGTGTTGGTCTCGACTTGTGCTCTTCCCCAGAAGTGAAAATGCTCTCTCTGCCTACTCCATCAAAACCTTTCATAATTTTAAAGGCCTCTATTTGGTCACCAATCAGCCTTCTCTTTTCAAAAGAAAAGAGACTACGTCTGTTCATCCTTTCCTGATTGGTATAATCTTGCAGTTCTGGTATCATCCGTACAAATTTTTTTTGCACCCTGTCCAGTGCCTCTATATCTTTTTTTATAAAATGGCGACCAGAACTTCACAGTATTCCAAGTGTGGTCTTACCAAGGTTTGATACATGTTAACATAATTTCTCTACTTTTCAGTTATATCCCTTTAGAAATAAACCCGAGTGCTTGATTTGTTGCTGGCCTTACTGACCTGGATCAGAACTTATAGTAATTTTTATGTTTGTACTGTCAGATCCCTATGCTGCTTGACCCAATTCTTATTTTCTAAGTAAAATATGACAACCTAATTTTTCTAACCAAAATGTAATACTTCACACTTATCTATATTGAAATTCATTTGCCAATTATATGTCCATTTTGCAAGTTTATTAACGTCGTCTTATAATTTGTTGCAATCCTCCTCAGCTGACCAAGCCTCACAATTTGGTGCCTGCAAATTTAAAAAATTATTTTTGGTTCCAAAGTTTAAATCGTTAATATAAATTGTGAACAATGATGATCTCGGCAATGATCCTTATGGAACACCACTCCTCACCTTTTTACACTCTAAATAGCAACCCTTATCCCTACTTTCTGCTTTCTGTCTTTCAGCCAGCCAGCTATCCATTCTGCTACTTGTTGCCTGACTCTGAATTATCTGACCTTATTCGTTAGTCTTTCATGTGGTACCTTATCGAAGGCTTTTTGGAAATCTAGATATATTTCATCTACTGCATTACCCTTGTCTGCTCATTCTCTATTCCCTCTTCAAAGAATTCAGTGAGGTTGGTCAAGCAAGACTTGCCCTTTTGAAATCCAGATTGACTTTTCATTATAATAATTTTGATTTCTAGATGTTTTTCTGTTTTCTCCTTTTTGTAGGGTTTTCTCTCCTTATACTGATAAGCTGACTGGTCTATAGTTCCCTGGATATGTTCTATCTCCCTTCTTAAATAATGGTATAATATTAGCTATCTGTTCGCACTACACCTTTCTCTAATGCATTATTAATAGTTTCTTTCAGAATGCGCCAATGCAATTTGTCATGACCAGCGGTTTTATCCTCTTTGAGTTTGATTAGTTTATTTAATATTTCTCTTTAAATGTGGTTATATGATTTCTAATCTCCTCTTCCAGTGTCATATGCACTTGATCATGGTAAATACTGAAGCAAAATAATTACTTAATATTTCTGTCATTTTGCAATCGCTGCCTGTGACTTTTATCCTGACCATCCTTAATGGCCCTATTCAATATTTTGTTTTAAGTTTGATAATTTTGATAAGTTCCCCTTTGCCTTTATGATTGTTTTTTGACTTATCTCCTTGTCTCTTTGTATTCTCCCTTGTCTTGCTTTCCTCTGCTGCCCGCATACTTAGTGTCCCCTCCCTTACTCTCCATTTTCCTTTTATTTCTGTATTCATCCACAGTGTCTCATTAATGTTTAGTTTGTGCTTTTTATTCACACGATATATTTGAGTCCTGTTGAATATTGTTTTAAAGATTTCCCATAGCTGCTCTACATTATTATTCGCCAATATTGTTGTCCAATTTATTTTCACAAGTTCTTTTCTCAGTCTCTCAAAATGAGCTTTTTTCCAATCTATTACCTTGGTCTTTGATGTACCTAAGTTCTTTACAATTATTATCCTAAACTGTACTAAATTATGGTCACATTTTCTAGATATTCTCCTATTTTTAATTCTCTACTCTGGTTCATTCTCAGACAACAACAGTTGTATTTATACAGCTCCTTTAATGTAATAAGACATCCCAAGGCACTTCACAAGAGCTTTATAAAGCAAAATTTGACATGGAGCCATATAAGGCGATATTATTATGGTCAAAGAGACAGATTTTAAGGAGGAAAGAGAGGTAGTGAGGTGGAGAGATTTGGGGAGGGAATTCCAGAGCTTAGGCCTAGGCAGCCGAAGGCACAGCCACCAATGGTGGAGCAATTTAAATTCAGAGGCCAGAATTAGATGAACATAGCGCAAAGATTATGGGGCTGGAAGAGATTATAGCGATAGGGAGGGGTGAGGCATGGAGGGCTTCATAAACAAGGATGAGAATTTTAAAAGCAAGGCATTGCTTAACCAGGAGCCAGTGTAGGTCACCGAGCACATCATTATCAGTTTCAGTAGCGAATCCTCACTTGTTGGACTTCTTCCGTACTGGGTGAAAAAGGAGTTCTGTCAACATTGTAGGATCTGCATTCCCTTACCCCTTTACCTACCTCTTCAGGCCAATTCCTTTTCACATTACTTGAAATCTCTTCGATGATTATTCCAAGTTTGCTTATTTCCCTAATTTGTTTGCATATTTTTTCCATTAACCCCCTTCCACTATTAGGTGGTCTGTAAACTACCTTGATCCTTTTTCACCTCTTATCTCTATCCACATGGATTCTATTTCTTTCTTAACTGCGTTACTTTATTTCCACTGCCATTATGTTATCTCTAATAAGTACAGCTGCTCCATGTCCCCGTTTCCTCCTCTATCTTTTCTAAATATGTCATACTCTGCAGTGTTTAATTCCTGGTCCTGATATTGGGGTGTGACTTTTTTGTAAAGCTATCCAGAAATTCCTCGCTCTCTCTCTCTCTCTCTCTCCCCCGCTTGTGTTTTGGGGTGTCTCTAACTCACACTCCAGTGAAATGATTCCGAGCCAGAATGCCTCATTTCCTGCAGATGTGGGAATCTGGGGCAGACCCGACACATAGTCTGCCCTGCCATCGCTGGTCTTTATTTGCTTGTTTAGTGATAGCCTGAATTAAAATGTGGCAGCTTTTGTTTAAAAAAAAAAATCCAATTGTTTCCTGTTTACTTGTCTCATTTACTCACTCTCTGAGCTACTCCTCCATGCTCACCATTATGTCACTTTTTCAGATTTTCGCTTGTGTTAGTTTCACTGTCTACTCTATTTAAGCTAAATTTGATCTTTGTGTGGGTTCTGACATCACTGTAAGGTCACCCTTTCAATTTCTGCTTTATCTAAACTCCTGCTTTTGCCACTTTTGAACCATCTGAACTTGTGTCCAAATGGTGATCAAGATCCTTAAAGTCCCAGTGAAGTTGTTGCACGCCTATCCATGCTGTGCAGAATGTGCTATTTCTTGGAATCTCTGCATCCTTCTCTCTGCCCCATCTCTCAAAGCGGGCTTCTAATTCACTGGTTAAAAAAAAAATGATTGCTGCACTTAGTTGCACAAAACTGGAACTGCTCATTTGAAAATCATACAAGCGGTTATCCTAGATATAGAAGAATTGGGCATTTTGAATTGGGCACTCTAAAAATGAATAAGCAGCACTGAGTCACACAGACCTGGGTAGGGGAAAAATATTGGCAAAGTCAACCGCCTTCAGTTAGTGATCAGGCTCCTGTCTGCTCTTATTGACTAAACTAGTTGTTTTATATACCTAGTTTTTTTTCTAATTAGGGACCTGATTTGTGTTGTGAAATATGAAGATGTATGTGAGGGGGATTTTAACAGGCGTCGCTCTGCAGGAGGCAGTTAAAACGGAGCAGAAAATTTACCTGTTGACCTTCCACCCAGATCCTGCCGACTGACTTTAAACTGCAGGCACAAGGACACCTGCCTACAGCTAGTGGGGTAGTCTTAACAATGTAGATCGGATCCTGATGACATCATTGGGACCCGACTGTCGTCTTAACATTGAGCAGGAAGGCTACTGTGGCTTACTTGACTGGCTGAGCTAGGAGAAGGAGGATCAGCAGGAGAAGAGGCCCCACCTGATGAGTTTATTGCTTTCCTTTGTGAGGCGAAGAGGAGCAGGACCTTGAGTTGAGAACCTAATGTAGTTTCTGAGGACTGAATCATGCCTTCACTTGTTCATCATTGTTTTGCCCATAGGTATATATGGTGATCTCTGCAAATTTGAGTATCTGCCCTCTAGTCCTAAGATATATGTTTTGAAAGGGGGATGGGGGAGTTGTACAAATTTTAAAGTGCTACTGCATCTGTGGGCGGCTTCCCAGTATTGGGCCCACCTCTCCTCTATGGTTGTGTATTGACTGAGCTACTAAGCCTAAAATATATATAGAGGGGGAGGCGGTGGCGTAGTGGTATTATCACTGGACTAGTGACCCAGGGTATTTCTCTGGGGACATGGGTTTGAATCCCACCACAGCAGAAGGTGGAATTTGAATTTAATTAATAAATCTGGAATTAAAAGCTAGTCTAATGATGGCCATGAAACTATTGTCGATTTCACTAATGTCCTTTAGGGAAGGAAATCTGCTGTCTGAGCTGGCCGAGTACTAAAGGATATAGCTGCTAGACTGGGTCTGCGGCAAGTGGTGGGGGAACCAACACGAGGGAAAAACGTACTTTACCTCGGCCTCACCAATCTGCTTGCTGCAGATGCTTCTGTCCATGACTGCATTGGTAGGAGTGACCACCGCACAGTCCTTGTGGAGACGAAGTCCCGCCTTCACATTGAGGATACCGTCCATCGTGTTGTGTGGCACTTTCACCGTGCTAAATGGGATAGATTTCGAACAGATCTAGCAATGCAAAACTGGCATCCATGAGGCGCTGTGGGCCATCAGCAGCAGCAGAATTGTACTCGACCACAATCTGTAACCTCATGGCCTGGCATATCCCCCACTCTACCATTACCATCAAGCCAGGAGACCAATCCTGGTTCAATGAAGAGTGCAGGAGGGCATGCCAGGAGCAGCACCAGGCATACCTCAAAATAAGGTGTCAACCTGGTGAAGCTACAACCCAGGACTACTTGCATGTCAAACTGCGTAAGCAGCATGCGATTGACAGAGCTAAGCGATCCCATAACCAGCGGATCAGATCGAAGCTCTGCAGTCCTGCCACATCCAGCCGTGCATGGTGGTGGACAATTAAACAACTAACTGGAGGAGGTGGCTCCACAAATATCCCCATCCTCAATAATGGGGGAGCCCAGCACATCAGTGCGAAAGATAAGGCTAAAACATTTGCAACAATCTTCAGCCAGAAGTGCCGAGTTGATGATCCATCTCGGCCTCCTCCTGAAGTCCCCAGCATCACAGATGCCAGACTTCAGCCAATTCGATTCACTCCGCGTGATATCAAGAAACGACTGAAGGCACTGGATACTGCAAAGGCTATGGGCCCTGACAATATTCCGGCAATAGTACTGAAGACCTGTGCTCCGGAACTTGCCGCGCCCCTAGCCAAGCTGTTCCAGTACAGCTACAACACTGGCATCTACCCTGCAATGTGGAAAATTGCTCAGGTATGTCCTGTACACAGAAAGCAGGACAAGTCCAACCCAGCCAATTACTGCCCCATCAGCCTACTCTCAATCATCAGTAAAGTGAGGGAAGGTGTCATCAACAGTGCCATCAAGCGACACTGGCTTAGCAATAACCTGCTTAGTGACGTTCAGTTTGGGTTCCGCCAGGGCCACTCAGCTCCTGACCTCATTACAGCCTTGGTTCAAACATGGACAAAAGAGCTGAACTCAAGAGGTGAGGTGAGAGTGATTGCCCTTGACATCAAGGCAGCATTTGACCGAGTATGGCATCAAGGAGCCCTAGCAATACTGAGGTCAATGGCAATCGGGGAAAACCCTCCGCTGGCTGGAGTCATACCTAGCGCAAAGGAAGATGGTTGTGGTTGTTGAAGGTCAATCATCTGAGCTCCAGGACATCACCGCAGGAAGTCCTCAGGGTAGTGTCCTGGGCCCAACCATCTTCAGGTGCTTCATCAATGACCTTCCTTCAATCATAAGGTCAGAAGTGGGGATGTTCGCTGATGATTGCACAATATTCTGCACCATTCGCGACTCCTCAAATACTGAAGCATTCCATGTAGAAATGCAGCAAGACCTGGACAATCTCCAGGCTTGGGCTGATAAGTGGCAAGTAACATTCGCGCCACACAAGTGCCAGGCAATGACCAATCTCCAACAGGAAACAATCTAACCATCTCCCCTTGACATTCAGCGGCATTACCATCTCTGAATCCCCCACTATCAACATCCTAGGGGCTACCATTGACCAGAAACTGAACTGGAGTAGCCATATAAATACCGTGGCTACAAGAGCAGGTCAGAGGCTAGGAATCCTGAGGTGAGTAACTCACCTCCTGACTCCCTAAAGCCAGTCCACCATCTACAAGGCACAAGTCAGGAGTGTGATGGAATACTCTCCACTTGCCTGGATGGGTGCAGCTCCAACAACACTCAAGAAGCTCGACACCATCTAGGACAAAGCAGCCCGCTTGATTGGCACCCCATCTACAAACATTCACTCCCTCCTCCACCGACGCACAGTGGCAGCAGTGTGTACCATCTACAAGATGCACTGCAGCAATGCACCAAGGCTCCTCAGACAGCACCTTCCAAACCTGCGACCTCTACCAACTAGAAGGACAAGAGCAGCAAATACATAGGAACACCACCACCTGCAAGTTCCCCTCCAAGTCACACACCATCCTGACTTGGAACTATATCGCCGTTCCTTCACTGTCGCTGGGTCAAAATCCTGGAACTCCCTTCCTAACAGCATTGTGGATATACCTACCCTAAATGGACTGCAGCGGTTCAAGAAAGCAGCTCACCACCACCTTCTCAAGGGCAATTAGGGATGGGCAATAAATGGCCAGTGTCGCCCACATCCCATGAATGAATTTTAAAATAAAAGTACACATGAAAATTGGGTTAGTGACTGGTCAGAAAAACACAGGTAAATCTCAAATGTCATTACGTGCCCTGACCAGTGCAGCTGTGCTCAAGGATAAGAAATGTATCTTCCCCTTTTTAGTTTAAAAGCAAAGTGCTTTTATTTTCTTGAAAAATATTTTTTCCCTCTGCAGAGTTTTTGATTGTAATGTGATTTTTGTCAGGGCATCCCTTTTAAATTCTAATACAGTCTGTTCTGCTATCTGCAGCAAGGTGGCTCTCACTACCTGAGTTTTGGGACTCCACTCACCTGACCAAAATGGTATTTTATTGGCAGTCAGGAAGAGTAGTTGGGGCAGTGGGTGTGGAATATTAAGTTACCTACAGAAAACCCAGTAGTCAAGTTGCTGGTAAATCTATTTACATCTGCAGCAAAATTCAGCAGTTAAATGGCATTGATAAATATTTAAGCTAGGATATATACAGCTAAATATTTTTCTGAGCCTGGATTGAACAATAGGCTCAATGACTCATGTTGCAGATCCACTCCCATTTACCATTTGAAATAGACCTGGGACATTAATTTGAAATGACCTATTTATTGCATAAATGCACACTGAGTTATTGTTAGTGTCAGGGATCGCAGGGTTATTTGTAATAGACTGTCTGTTCCCGAGTCTCTTACAAGAAAATATTTTTGTTTCCTATTTCAAATGAGTAGTTCTGAGCCAAAATTATTTCAACACCCTATACACTGTGTTGAAGAATATGACCACTTTCAAATTTCTAATTGAAAATAAATATTAACTTGATTGACCAGGAGTAAAACTGAAATACTGTTTCCTTACTAGATTGCCCCATTGTTGATTAGAAAACCCACTAGATTCCATAATGCTTTAACAGATAATCAGATAGTTCACCCCAGAGTCTAAAGTGAACATATTTCTTTTCCTCAATATTTCCAGTGTAAGTTTGACCTCTTGAATTGGATATGTTTACCTGCATAAGCCACTTCACAATTTGGACTTTAGATTGTATTTCATTTATGTGCTGTCTTGGTTGACCTGAATAATGGGCCAAAAGGTTGGGCCTTAGGTTCAATTTAACCTTTAAAAAAAAAATTAACCAACTCCAAACTTTTATTTTCCTGATATCCCTCAGAAATACCAACTTGCATGCCTCTGATGGCCCAGTTCACCAAGACATTGTACACTGTGGTACTGAACTGAAAGACCCTGGGGTAAAAATTCATCTCCTTAACTGGAATGACCCTGAATATCAGGCCTCTGTGTATAATGGGCGGCTGATCCGATATTGCCCGTTTTGCGCCACCGCCCAAGACTAACTTCTTGCCTTCCGTGTTCATATTCACTTCCTGAAATTGCAACTGGACTGGTAGCAGGGATGCTACAGCTGGCTAGGGAGGGGAAAATGAGTAAGATTTTTCCTGCACTGTCCACAATCTAGTGACCTTGAAAAGGACATGGAGGATCATTGGATATGATTTGGAAGTGAAGCATTCCAGTGTCAGCCTGCTGATACTGCCTATCTAGGCTTGCCATTGAAGAGTGGCATGAGGAAAAGTAGTGGAGTAGTGGACAGTGCCTGTGGAACTGTACCTCACCGTGAGTTAGTGCTTCAGGGATCGAAATCAGGGCAAGAAATAGCAACTGAACTTTAAAAATGTGAACGTTTTCACAATGATACTGTATTGTGAGAGTGACCAGCTTAATTGTATGCAGTTCCAGTTTTACGAGTGAAGGTGTCACATGCTACGTAATCAGCTAGAGTAGGACCTGGAACAACCCTACTCTTTCTGGTGCAGTATTAAGTTGAGGTGCCCATTAAAATTGAATCAATTTTACCTGCACAAGTGCTTTCTTTTATTGTGCTGAGAAGCACCTTGTCCCTGGTTACGTTAAACATTCCAGAAAAATCCCAAGCTGTGCTGTGAATACAGAGCATCAATATAGAATAGCATAAGTACCTCATGTGGCATTTTACCAGCTAGCTGCAGTAATATGGAATTTTTTAACTCTCCTGAAAGCTTTTTTCTATCTTGTTGAATTTAGTATATTCAGAATTTTGATATTGAAGGAGGAATTGCATTTTGGGAGTCTGGTAGGCGAGGCCTGGATTTACAGATTGGAATTTGCTTTTGGTGGTATATTAATGTCTGAAGTTACATTTTTGCATACCTGGTTCTGTGGGCCAGTGCGGGCTGCACTCTGCAGGTCAGGATAGTTCCAGCACCAAAAGTTCCTGGAGACATCCTGCCCAGCATTTAACTATATGAATAAATGAAAGGAAGAGTAAGAAGGGACCATTGGGTTCTGTCAAATCCATTTTGTTGAGTCCTTGGTGCAACCTGGCACACTGTTCACCCACCTACTAGCTAAACTATCCATTAGAGCAGTTAAAACCTGTGGTCAAACGCAGGGAAAACGGAGTTATTTCTCTCCAATTTTTTAGGGCAGTCAGCCAAGCTCCTGGAGACTGCAGTTGTCCATGACTCATTATAATCAGCACCAACTAGTAATCTATTCCCATGAAATGGAAATTATATAATCTTTCAGGAACTTCTCGGGTCTCCTACACAAAGGTGATGGGTGAGTGTATTAGTACAGGGAAGGGCATGTGACTTCTAAGTCATGAGTGGTAGAAATGTGAAGGTCGGCAAGGGGACACCAAGCCATGAGGTGCTAAAAGTGTGGATTAGAACTTTTGTATTGGAGCAAGAAAGTTAGGGGCTGTGGAGGTAAAAAAAAAAAAATTATCATGATGATGAATTGGATGTGGGGCAAAGGGTGCTTTAAAATAGAACAGTGTGCCAAGGTTCTACATCTCTGGGCTAAGTCTTGTTTGGCGGCCAGCAGAGACTGAATGGATGTTGGAGGTACTTGGATATCTGTACAAGTTGCAGGATGGCTTTGCTTTTCCTTATGTTAAAACTGGATAAAGTTTTAGTTCAGTGCAGTCTTAATGTAGGATATGCATTTGGAAATGGTGGCAACAGCCATGGAGAAAGATGGCGAGGCAGAGCTGGATATTATAAGTAAATATACACCCCTGTTCAAAGAAGGAGACAGGGATTTGCCAAGAAATTGTAGCTCAAGTTGTCTTTTTTCAGTTATTGATGAGCTGCAAAAATATTTTAAAAAGTACTTGGAGAAATGTGCGTCAGCACCAATTTTTAAAAGGCTGGTCGTGCTTGACTAACCTTATAGATTTCTTTAAATGCAGTGGGTGGGTTTTATGTGGATTTTCAAAAAACATTTGATAAGGTACAACTGTTATAACCATTAGCAAAAATAATGGCATATGGAATAAAGAGGAATGTGGTTAAATGCAAGAGAACAGATGTCCACCAAAGCTACTTAGTATCATCACCTCATTCCATGACAATATGAAAGGCACAATTCAACATGGTGGCTCCTCATCAGAGCCCTTTCCTATCCTGAGTGGTGTGAAACAGGGCTGTGTTCTCGCACCCACACTTTTTGGGATTTTCTTCTCCCTGCTGCTTTCACATGCGTTCAAATCCTCTGAAGAAGGAATTTTCCTCCACACAAGATCAGGGGGCAGGTTGTTCAACCTTGCCCGTCTAAGAGCGAAGTCCAAAGTACGGAAAGTCCTCATCAGAGAACTCCTCTTTGCTGACGATGCTGCTTTAACATCTCACACTGAAGAATGCCTGCAGAGTCTCATCGACAGGTTTGCGTCTGCCTGCAATGAATTTGGCCTAACCATCAGCCTCAAGAAAACGAACATCATGGGGCAGGATGTCAGAAATGCTCCATCCATCAATATTGGCGACCACGCTCTGGAAGTGGTTCAAGAGTTCACCTACCTAGGCTCAACTATCACCAGTAACCTGTCTCTAGATGCAGAAATCAACAAGCGCATGGGTAAGGCTTCCACTGCTATGTCCAGACTGGCCAAGAGAGTGTGGGAAAATGGCGCACTGACACGGAACACAAAAGTCCGAGTGTATCAGGCCTGTGTCCTCAGTACCTTGCTCTACGGCAGCGAGGCCTGGACAACGTATGCCAGCCAAGAGCGACGTCTCAATTCATTCCATCTTCGCTGCCTTCGGAGAATACTTGGCATCAGGTGGCAGGACTATATCTCCAACACAGAAGTCCTTGAAGCGGCCAACACCCCCAGCTTATACACACTACTGAGTCAGCGGCGCTTGAGATGGCTTGGCCATGTGAGCCGCATGGAAGATGGCAGGATCCCCAAAGACACATTGTACAGCGAGCTCGCCACTGGTATCAGACCCACCGGCCGTCCATGTCTCCGTTATAAAGACGTCTGCAAACGTGACATGAAATCGTGTGACATTGATCACAAGTCGTGGGAGTCAGTTGCCAGCATTCGCCAGAGCTGGCGGGCAGCCATAAAGACAGGGCTAAATTGTGGCGAGTCGAAGAGACTTAGTAGTTGGCAGGAAAAAAGACAGAGGCGCAAGGGGAGAGCCAACTGTGCAACAGCCCCAACAAATAAATTTCTCTGCAGCACCTGTGGAAGAGCCTGTCACTCCAGAATTGGCCTTTATAGCCACTCCAGGCGCTGCTTCACAAACCACTGACCACCTCCAGGCGCGTATCCATTGTCTCTCGAGATAAGGAGGCCCAAAAGAAAAAGAAGTTGGAGGCAGAAATCAAAGGATAGGGGTAAAAGGAAGGTTCTTGGACCAGAAAGATGGGGTTAATATTCCACAGAGTTCTTTATTAGAATTGTATAAATAATCTGAACTTTGGGAGTGATGACACCAAATTCGAGGACATGGCAAATTGTAATAAAGATTGCAAAAAAATTATAGGAGACTTAAATAGGCCATCATTATGGGGCTGGAGAGAATATATCTAATTTTCAAAGGTAAGGTGATTGTAAGGCTATTTAGGAACTGCAGAAATATCCTGCAGCATTCAGGTGTTTTAACGCAGATACCTGGTGCGAATTGATGTGGCAGCAACAGTGATTGGACTTTCTCATCTGACTTCATTGGTATATAATAACACTGAAGTTGCCCAGAGGCTATGGAAACCTGATTGTCAGTGGGGTCAAAGCTTGCCCACATGGAGGGAGTGAAATTCTGCCTACCTGGGCTACTCTTTCTCAGACCTTGCTGTGGTTACTCATAGACGATGGTAGAGCCTTGTGAGCAGGATCCCTCTCAGTCAGAAAATGGTGTGAAATAGGGGAGGGGAAGAATCAAAAAGGTGGGGTGGGGGAAGATGGAGAGAATATCGAGCAGATTAAAATGGAGGGTGGGGAAGAAGCTTTGTTATACAGATATTTTGGTGGTTTGGAATTCTCACTTGCTATTCATTGGATCCCTGATTTTAGCTTGCTCTATATAAAAGTTGCTGTACAGATTTGTGTGATGAATGGATTGATTCCACGTGTAATGTAAGTAACAAACTCATTGAAGAGTCATATGAAATGATCCAAGCCAGTTAACTTTTAAAAGTGGGCCTAGGAATTACTAATATTGCACAATGTGGCTTCAACTCAAACGTTATTGCTCTCACAGGACTGCAGGACTTCTTTCTGTAACACTGCAGTTAATTGCCTCTCCCCGGTCTTAATTGTTCATCTTTATGTTCCAATCCAGAATGTCTTTCTCGTCAAACTTGAACCATTATGGGATGTTCCACGTTGCCAGTGTGAGCGATGTGCTGCTTGACACTGCTTTTACTCCACCGTGCCAGCGTATGGGGGCAATGGTCGCCTTCCGCACCTTTGAAGACTTTGTCAGGTAAGATTGTCTGCATTTTTATTTTTAAAAACTTCAACTTCTAGGCTTTTCTATCTGTGAGCAACGTAATGTAATTCAAATGATCATATTGGAGGTGCGATTGCAAAGTTCATTATGTTTTACAAGAACTGCTCTCCTTGTTGTGAATCACTGCTACAAACTCCTATCCTTCCAAGCTGTGATTGGGGCAGGTTTGTATTGTGTGTCCTTGCTCGCTAGGAACTAAGTTCAGATTACCTAAATTTGTTAGACGCTTACAGCCAACAGACAGAATAGAGTTTCAATCTCATTAGTTTGGTCGAGTTTGAACCTAAATCCCTGAGATCAAAGGCTAACATCTAATCTACATTATCCATTCTCTCACCACTTTCTGTTTTGACTAAATATAGACAGTACCTGGCAGAAAATGAATCGCCTGTCCATGATGATCAAAAAAGAATGAAATCAGTCAGGACTGTGTAGCATTTAAAGGCTGAAGAGGGTTCAGAAAGTGTTGTTGAACTGCTCAGGCTTTGTTTCCATGGTTTATGATGCAATTTGAACTCT
The DNA here is from genome assembly GCF_036365525.1 of Heterodontus francisci. NCBI lineage: Eukaryota > Metazoa > Chordata > Chondrichthyes > Heterodontiformes > Heterodontidae > Heterodontus > Heterodontus francisci. Next base: position 40,163,361 of record NC_090400.1, on the reverse strand, counting down.
TTGATGTATGATTGATACTTCATTGTGTAAACCAGCATGCAGGAGAGGAGGGGCAGCCTGTTGACTAGCCTGTGGGCCAGGAACTGCAGCCTGTGAACTGACCACCTCTGTAAACTTTTCTAAGTGCCAGCTCTTCTCTGTTAGAAATTTGAATTCTGGAACATGTAAACAATTCTATCTACTTCTGCACTTTCAGAAACTTTCAGGATGTGACTAGTTGCTTTTCTGACTCACCACCTTCAAGCCCCACCTTTCCTGAATCAGGACATGCCTCCCTGTATGATGAAGATGACAACAAAGTAAGTAGCACAAGGTTGGGCCTACAGGCTTATGGAGCATCGGATAGCTAATGAGCCAAACTCCGAATCGCCAATGTCGTAGCTCGAGCCTACATATATTCAATGTGGGTGGTAATATGGTGAGAATAAACTCAGGCCATTGAATAGCACACTTCTTTCAGACTCAAATCAGTAATGTAAGTAAAGTTATATAAACTAGCATGCAAAAATATTTTTCAGTGTATAGAATCAAGACAATAGATAAAGGATACTGCAGTTCTCCAATTTTAACTCATGAACTGCAAAGGAGAGGGCTGTCATATGCTACAGGTTTCCTGCTTATCATAAATATGTATAAGTTATATCTCCAGTTTTGGTGTGTTCCATGAAACTAGGCTGCTGGATAATTTTCCTTCTCGGATGGTGTGGGTGTTGAAAATAGGAGTGTTTAAGATTTTAAACGTCCGATTTGATTGCCTTTTGGCATTGTTTTGCTATACAGATGTTGAATAAGAGTTAATATTTTGGAGAGCTCGCAGTAAAATCAAATTTGGATGGCACGGAGTGAAATTGCCATGTATATAACTTGTATTGTAACTGACCTGAATGTGCTTGCTACAGAAATTGCATCCAAAAGGAATATCCTTCCATTTTCCATCATTGTCATCTTGAATGCACTTTCTTTGCAACTATATAAAGAGCTCTCTACACTCTCTAAAGCAATCTGTACACTTGACTTGATAGTGCCTGTGGCAGATGCGAAGTCCAGAGAGCAATAGTTTTCCATTCCCATCATCATAATGATGCACCTTACTTCCTCCTCCCCCCCCCCCCCCCTCCCCCACTTCCTGCTTTGGGGCAGGATGTCTTCACTCTGGAGGGTTTGAGTCTCAACTGATGGTGAGTGTCCAGACAAGGAAGGAGATAAAATTGGGGGTGGGGAAGCAGACTGTTTCAATTGCGTGAGGGGAAAAAAAAATCAGTCTTAAAAGGAAAATGATCTTTATGGTAGGTGAAAATGGGGTATCTTGAAAATCCTCATGAAAAAGCACAAGGCAAAATCCTTTGTCATCAGCTGTAACACTTAAAGCCTGATTACCCGCTGTTGAAATAAATTGAAAGCTTCTCCGAGCTGCACTGGAAATGTAGAAGAGCTTTAAGCAGCTGAAAGCTCCTTCTACTGTTGGTGTAATTAGTGTCCAGTGCCTGTCATTTTTTCTGCATGTTATAAAGTGTCTTGGCACTTTGAAAGTGTCATTTTACAGGTCAAAAAAATCTCCAGATGAACTAATTGATGCATGGACTGTGCATTCCTAACAACAGTTTTGTTTCCATGGCTTCCCTTTAGACAAGCTTCCAGTTTTTCTGATTTTTTTTTTTTTTGGTAAGATTTTGGGATAGTTCCCTGGGATATCTACACCTATGTTGAGTTCCTTTTCTCAGATCTATAGATGAGTCTTGCAGATGTAGGCTCAAGATTCTAGACGACTGAAATAAGTCTGGCAAATATCCTCTTGACTGGGAGGCAAATCCAACCTCTGTGAACCAGCAGGAAATGGTATTGTAGGTGACAATGATGGTTTTCAGGACCTGGAATCTCCCTGATTCTGAATGTTACACTTCTTATTCAGCTATTTACATGATTATATCACAGAAATCCAACAGATCTGTGTGTGGTATTGTTCTCATTTACATTGATATATGGGCATAAGCAGGATCTCCAGTGGGAGAAGCTCTGAGAAAATTCCTGGCCTGCATATTTCCATAGTTTGCCGCAGCATTGTTTAAACCTAACCCTCCCCCCTTCCCAATCCCTCCCCACCCCACTTTTTTTAATTTGCAGAGTATGAGAGACGAACCCATTCATATCCTTAATGTGGCTATCAAGATTGATAATGACACTGACGATGCCCTTGTGAAAATGTTCGGAGAGTTCATGCACTCCATGGTGAGTACAAGTGTACAATCCCTTTCATTATTATGCTGTGAAATAAGGTTTTTACAAAGGCAGATCGGAACAGTTTGCTTGCCCATGACCCTAGTGCTATCTTGAGGAAAAATAGGTGATAGCTTTTTCACCGGCACCAATTTAATAGTGGCTTTATAATGTGCTGACCACTCCCCTAATGATTCAATTTGTAAATACATAATGCAGTGTAGAACTGAACTATATAAACCAAGAAAGTCCCAGATTTGACCATTGGTCTGTGCTGATTTAGTTGATCTTGGCTGCAACAGCCATTAGATTACCCCAATTGATTTCCGTTCTCTGGGCGATGAGAAGAAAGAAATCTGTTAGGGTTTCTACCTGTTACTTAGTGATGGCTACAGAGAGTGTGTGCATGTTTGAGCATCGGTGAGGACAAGATTGAGTTCAGCTGTGAACCTATTGTTGAATAGCCTGCCAATACATGCTGTCGTGACCAATGTGTGAAAAAGAATGGTCACTTGATACTGGAGGATGGCCAGTACCCATAGAACCTTACCTATGTACCTTCAAGAAGGAAAGGATAAATTTGGTGTCGGAGGGTATTAGAAATGTTTGTTGCTGCAGCACATTGTGAGGTGAAATGATGAGATACGGATTTATGCCTCCATGAGATTGTCCAAGGAAATGCCCTGAGCACAGTAAGGCATGGAGATACAAGGGTGGCAGAAGCTGAGACCTCGTCTACTTTCCTGCATTTCCTATGCTCAAAATGTTGCAGGGGCCTATATCAGGTCACGTGTCCTCCCTCAGTCAAGGAATAGTGGTGAGTGGCAAGGGATCTTCTAAAATATTAGAACTTAAGCTTAGTATTTATAATTGTGTCTTGGGGTTGATTGTGGAAAATTGAAAAGGCTTGTTGGTCTTCATGACATTTTTCTTATCCATAAAATAAATGTTCTTGTATTACTATAACTGTTGTGATTATCCTACAAAATTTTGAGAAACAAGTGTTTGGGCAAGACATCTGCAAGTTTCATGGATGAACATTTCCACCTGCCCAGTGTCCTACATGGAGAGTCCCTAGCATGAGGCAGTCAGTGCAGGCTAATCAGTTCATTTTTTTGACAAAGTGAATTCCAGTGTTTGGATGACATTTTGCATGATTAGGTCATTTCTGTTACATGAACAGCAAACTTCCTACAGGATTTATGACCTGTCAATGTCCAAGAAATAAATAAAAAAGGAGCTTAGTTGAAAAATAGAACCAATGTTCTAGAACAAAACCCCAATTAATCATTGTTTATTATTAATAGAAAACTTCCATGTTATAAGAGGTTTCAGTACATTTGGTACAGTAGTGCGGTGGTTCTGTAACTTGGCTAATAATCCAGAGGCCTGGACTAATAATCCAGAGTGTTCAAACTCGACCATGTCGGTTTGAAAATTCAAACTAGTTCAATTTATAAAAAAAAACTCTGGAAATGAAAAGTTGGTATCAGTTTTAACCATGGAACTCTCAGACTGTTGTAACAACCCAACTGATTCACTCATGCCCTTTCGAGAGGGAACCTGACATCCTTTGTCTGGTCTGACCTGTAAGTGACTGTGGTCTACTCTTAACTGCCTTCTGAAGTAGCCTAGCCAGCCACTTAGTTGTACCAAATATGCAGCAGTTCACAAATGTGGCCTGTTACTGCCATCTCAAGACAACTGGCATAGGCAATAAATGTCTCTGCCTTGCCAGCTATGCCCATATCCCAAAAGTGAATGAAAAATATTTTTAAATTTATGCTTGTGTAGTGCCTTTAATGGAGTGAAACATTTTCAAGGTACTTCAGAGGTTTGGATCAAAATTGGGAGAAATGTTGGGAGGTGATCAAAGATGTGGTCAAAGAGAGAAGTATTGAAGTGACATTTGAAGATAGGAAGAAGTGCTGAAAGGTAGAGAGGTTTAGAAGGCACATACACAAAAGGCCAAACACTGCAGGCTGGCAGATGAGAGTTCAGACATGGAGCAAGAGCAGAAAACCGCAGACACAGGATGCAGTGAGGCAACAGATGGTTCTCTAAATGAAGATGACTATTTGAAAGCAATGCACTGGGGACAGGAAGTCAGTGGAGGGCAGTGAGGCTGAAGTGATGGGTGAATGGGATAAAATGTCAGCACTGGAGTGTCAAAAAATTACAGTGAATTTACACAGCATTCTGCCATGTAGCTCTAGAATTTGTTGGCTGGTGTCATTAGTCCAGCCTGGCCAATCAACTGCTGCTGGTAATGCCAGGGGAAATTTGTGTATTGGGGTCAACTGCCCATGTGGACATTGAGCCAGTGTATCCTATCCTGAAGGTACCATTCTTGCTGGCATACAGTTTCATGGGTGTTTGCAGCCCTCTTGCACTTTGGGCGGCGCAGTGGTTAGCACCGCAACCTCACAGCTCCAGTGACCCGGGTTCAATTCTGGGTACTGCCTGTGTGGAGTTTGCAAGTTCTCCCTGTGTCTGTGTGGGTTTTCTCCGGGTACTCCGGTTTCCTCCCACAGCCAAAAGACTTGCAGGTTGGTAGGTAAATTGGCCATTATAAATTGCCCCTAGTATAGGTAGGTGGTAGGGAAATATAGGGACAGGTGGGGATGTGGTAGGAATGTGGGATTAGTGTAGGATTAGTATAAATGGGTGGTTGATGGTCGGCACAGACTCGGTGGGCCGAAGGGCCTATTTCAGTGCTGTATCTCTAAACTAAACAAAACTTTATTCCGGTGCCCACTTTTCATGTGTCCACCTAGACAGCAGGTGTGGATAAACCATTCACTGGGAAGGGCATCGCATCTGAGCCTAGCCTTGTTCCTCATTAAAATCCATCTCCTTGACCAAGCTTTTGGGCATCTGCCCTAATATCCTTGTGTGACTCGGTGTACTATTTTGTTTTGTAATGCTTCTGTGAAGCGCATTTTATTATATTAAAGGTGCTAAATAAATACCAGTTGTTGTCTTTGTCCAATATCCAATTGCAAGCATTTTCGAGCAGGAGTCACAGAATTGTAGTAACCACTGCCATGTAGCCCCGACTAAGATCTATTAAATCAGTGTTGATCGAGCAATTGGATCTGGGGCCTTTTGGTCTGTGTGGCTTTGAACTACACCAGGTGCTGCCTTTACCCAACTGAGCAAAGAAACTCATCAGTTGCTGTATGTTACAGATACTCTAAAGTATGGTTGAGAAACTTTATGATATGATGTTTTTCTCTTCCAGAGATCAATTCTGTTTGACCATGGTATCCGCCGCCTGACCTTCCTTGTGGCTCAGAAGGTACAGTCTCTTCGTTCTCATCAAACTATTCCCATCTACTTCCAACAAATGTAAATTAATTACAAAATGGCTTGCACAGAAAATAAAAAAAGTCATCAAACTGTGCGACTTAATTGATTAAACTGGTGACCATCCAATTTAGAGGATTCCTTAATATAAATCCATTTGTAATTATGGGATATAAATGTAGTCAGTTCTATGTAATTTGCCTTAAAGCAGCTCTGCCCAGTATTTTTTTACATGCTATGCTGTTAATCAGTATCGTAGAATAATCTTAATGAATTACTGGAAAAGGAATAATAGAATGTGAGGGAAAAGATTCAGAAAATAATTTCTATATTTTGAAAAATTCTGATTAAACTCATCAAAGTTGAGGCTTTGATCATTTTTTTCTTTATCGTTGGTTCTTTCTGTGCCTTAACTGCCTCTTTCACCGTACTAGCAAAGAAAAGGCTCTTTTGCATTCACTGTAGCACAGCTGACATAAGAACATAAGAAATAGGAGCAGGGGTAGACCATTCAGCCCCTTGAGCCTGCTCCGCCATTCACTATGATCATGACTGATCTTCTGCCTCACCTCCACTTTCCTGCCTGCTGTCCCCATATCCCTTGATTCCCTGAGAGACCAAAAATGTATCTATCTCAGCTTTAAATCTACTCGAGGATGGAACATCCACAAACCTCTGATAGACAATTCCAAAGATTCACCACTCTCTGAAGAAGTGTCTCCTCAACTCAGTCCTAACTGATTGATCCCTTATCCTGTCTCAGTTGCCCTGCCTGCCCTGTTGCAAAGCACATCATTTAGTCATAACTTCTACTTTTAAATTGTTTTTTAATCCCTCCTGATTCCCAAACTCCCATCACAAACTAAAAGTGGCTCCTGGTTATCACTAACCCTTCACTCTTAAATCCCTACCTTCTAGTCATCTGTAGACCACATGGTTTGTCATGGTGTGGCATCCCACCCATTTTTCACAGTTCTCGCTTGTAGCGTAACTTCTGTCCAAGTTTAGTTTAGTTTAGAGATACAGCACTGAAACAGGCCCTTCGGCCCACCGAGTCTGTGCCGACCATCAACCACCCATTTATACTAATCCTACACTAATCCCATATTCCTATCACATTCCCACCTGTCGCTATATATTTCCCTACCACCTACCTATACTAGGGGCAATTTATAATGCCAATTAACCTATCAACCTGCAAGTCTTTGGCATGTGGGAGGAAACCGGAGCACCCGGAGAAAACCCACGCAGACACAGGGAGAACTTGCAAACTCCGCACAGGCAGTACCCAGAATCGAACCCGGGTCCCTGGAGCTGTGAGGCTGCGGTGCTAACCACTGCGCCACTGTGCCGCAGTTTTGCATAAAAAGTTCCCGCAGCAGAGAATTGCCAGCTGAGTGGTCAGAAATGACTTGCAACAAATAACTTGCCCTAGCCACCTGGCATCACGGCTTTTCTAATAAAACAGCAGTGAATTTTAAAAAAAGTGTACAGATCTGCTAGATTTAAGAATGCTATTCGTGTCCTAATTATATAACAAGTGCCGATAAAATGCAAGTGTTTTTAAAATGTGGGATTTATGGGGCAGAACAGATTTAATATTTTAATTGTTTGATGATTGAGTTTTAATTCTACTAACAGCTAGATTTTGTCCACTTTCTTCTTTTCACTCTATCCTAAAGGATTTCCGGAAACAGTGCAATTATGAGGTGGATCGGAGATTCCATGTAAGTAGCCAAAGACTATGGAATGGTTTCTTGGATATATTCTCTGTTAATGGAAAAAATCAGCCTGTGTTTAAAGTGTGGAAACCCGCTTTATCCTTGATACAATTTCTTTGCTAGCATTAGCTAATAAAAGGAAATATATCCAGCTTCCAATCATGCTTGCCTGTTCAGACTGTGTTTGGTCACTGTTCTCATCAGCTGTTTTATGTGACCATCTGTATGAGGTGTTGAGTTTAGGGCTAAATTATCAAGAATTTATCAAAAGCTGTCCATTTGCAACTGTGCCACAACAGAAATTATACTGAAAGCCTAAAGGGTTAGAGTCTTTGAAAAGTGAATTTTCAGAGTAAAATATTTTATGAAAGGCTGATATTTGAATGCCTGTACTGTGATTTTATAAATGAATTAAAATTTGATTGGGTTTCATTCACAGTTCTGTCCATTACCTGTAGTTCCTATTACACCTTGCGCGATAAAGTGAGCAGTTGGCCTTATAAGCTTATCCCTGTGTGAACGGCTGCCCGAACTTGCCCTCGAATTTTTGCCTCCCTCCCTGTGAGCGAGTAAGTTTTTGTTTGGCATCTGTAACTTGGACAGTATGAACTTAATCCTCAGTTCTTTGGACAAGAAGTCACGGGGATGAAGCAAAGTAGGATGAAGTATCCTACTACTCCATGGTATGGCAAATATCAAGAAAGAACAAAGGATCTTGGATTTTTGTAGCGCCTCTCACAACCTTAAAATGTCCCAAAGCACTCTACAACAAACAAAGTGCTTTTGATGTCTTGTCACTGTTGTAAGGAAGCACAGTAGACAGTTTGCACACAGTAAGGCCCCACAAACAACAATGAGATTATGACCAGTGATGTTGGTTGAGGCATAAATATTGACCAAGACACCTAGCAGAACGCTAATGCTTTTCTTCTAATAGTACCCAAGGGGTCTTTTGCACCCATGATAGGGCAGACAGGACCTGAGTTTAATGTCTTATCCAAAAGGCAACACCTCTGACAGTGCGACAGTCCTTCAGTACTGCACTGAGGTACCGATCTAGATTATATGTTCAACTCTCGAGTTGGGCTTTAACCCATAACCTTCTTGCTCAGAAATGAGAGTGCTACCACTGAACCAAGGCTGATATCCACAGAAGCACACAAAATGACAGTTTTTCTTAATATATATGTTTTACCCTTTAATACTTTGCAATATTTTAGTTTAAATATTTGCTTTGCATTATGCAAATACGTACTACATGAATTGGTACATCCATAGGTACCAGCTTGCTGAAAATATTGCAGAGTAAGATTACGTTGCAATACACGTTACCAGTAGATCCTAGTCGTCTGGAATCTGAGGTAGCAGGAAGCCTGATAGAGTGGCTCCCTATTATGTGGTATATTTGAACCCCTATTTAGCTGCAAGCATTGAAAATCTTTACAACTGAATGTACTCCTGCAGGCATAAAAGCAGTCACTTTTTGGTTTCTTGAATATTAATGCTTTTGGAGCAGTTGCTCATTTTGTCACCCCTAAGTTGGCACATAGATACATTGTGCAACTGAAGACAGAAAGCACTACTGCACAGTATATCCCTTAAATTATGTACATTACTGACACAGCTAAGGGTCAGAACTCACTGATGTATATTTTACGTGGGTGTCTCGGAATGATTATTGAAATTGCTGGCTTGCTTGGCCTGCTCCAGGTGCTCTTTTAGGGGTCTTTTTGTTTCCGCTTTAAGTCAGGTTATTTTTCCACAGTTCAACAATCCTGAGTATTGGAATCTCTCTTCATTTCTTTTAATGATCTACACTAAAACTTCAATTATCAGAACAGTTTTTTTTTGAGTCAGTGATTTCCTATCCCTTTCCACGTTGCCTGGTCGTTTTACAGCAAAGAGGTAGCAGCAAATTTGTGCACCAGAGTTTAATGGGCCAAAGGTGCACTGTGATATCTTCTTGTGAAATTTCTTTGTCTGCTACTTTAACTAAGGTGTTCGGTAGTTTGTTTACAAATTGTGACAGAGGAGTTTCACCTGAATATGGTGGAATGCATTCATTCCTAGTATAGTGTAGTGCACTTTGAAATATTTCATGTGCTATATTTCAATTTATCACACTTGCAAGGAGGAGAGACCTAAGCAGGCTGGATGATCTAGCTAGTGTCAGATACAAGTGGCCCAGTGGTTGAAATTCAAGTGTTGCTAATGCCAAAGTGTAACTGAGTTTTTACCAGCTCGACAATTTGTCTCCCTTTCATTAGATTAATTTCGAATGGATTCTCTGTGAGGATGTAAAATGCACATGCAATTTCTTTCTCTCGATGAAATTTTTTCATTAACAAATAAAACAATCCACAGATACCATACTTACTAATTTTATTTACTGTCTCTGTAATAAGCACCACAGGGAAGTGGGCAGGGGGTGCAGAGCTGGTCCAATAATTATGTAATCTCTCTTTAGCAGCCATTTAACCTGATTATCAATGTAATAACAAGCTAAAATTATTTTTTTTTGCCTGTTTTCAAATTTCCTGAGTTCCAGGGTGTCTTGAGCAGTTAAATTAAGCACATTATTATGATTGTCTATGTAATGGCTGACTGCTCTGCCACAGCAGGGGCTAATGACCTCCATAGGCACTGCTGGATATTCAGGTTCAATTTGATATAACTGGTATTGGTGGTGGTGGTGGGGTGAAGGGGAGGGAGGGGGGTGGGGGGGGGGTGGTAAAAAGGAAAGCCTTTCCCCAAAGCAGATATTAGGTAGCAATGATTTCAGCTTTTATGGAGCAGTACCTTTATATGGCGATGATATTTTCCTGGAAATTGGCAGAACAGCCGTTAAATATCCCGCAGCCATTATCTCAACAATTGCGTCAGCCAAGTTGCATTTGCAAAGCAATAATGCCAGGTCTGAAGGGAGAAATAAACCTTTAAAAGCTGCTTTTTTTATTGTTCTGGAGGAAGCAAAACTATGTTAATGAATTTCTTTTTATGGCTCCTGGAGCAATTTTTCTTTTTCCAGAAATACTATCAGTGACTTGATCTGTGCGTGCTAAATGTGATTTATTGAGGTTTTCTCGGGCGCTTAATGTCTTTTCTTTTTTTTAAACTGAACTCTTGTATGGTTACATGTTGCTCGCAGACACTTAACGTTGTATTTTATAGGTGCATTTTTTCTGCTCTTTCCGTCTTTTACACAGAGAGAATTCCCAAAGTTCTTCACTTTCCGATCAAGAGACAAGGTAAGGCACACAGCAGAATTGAACTTCATATACATAGAATCTTACAGTACAAAAGGAGGCCATTTGGCCCATTGTTTCTGTGCTGGCTCTTTGAAAGAGCTATCCAATTAGTCCCACTCCCATGTTCTTTCCCCATAGTTCTGCAGATATTTCCTTTTCAAGTATTTATCCAAGTCACTTTTAAAAGTTGTTACTGAATCTGCTTCCACTACCCTTTCAAGCTGAGCATTCCAGACCATCATAAATTGCCGCGTTAAACAACAAAATGCTCCTCATCTTCCCTCTGGTTCTTTTGCCAAATCTACTAGATGTAGTTTCATTTTCAGGTCAGCATTGCAATATGTGTCTTAACAACAGGGGGCTTTATGCTAAATTAGGTCAGAATTTATTGAAAGTGCAGGGGAGAGGGCCCAATGTAAAAACTACCGACTGAATCAGTTTGGCAATTACTTGAAGGAAGGCACGCACCTTAAGCACTGACCTACTCTCATCAGTGAACTGGAATATGAACAGTTTAAATGATGTGTATTGATCCTCTAAAGGAAATTAAATGAGTAAAACTTCATATTTGCATAGTGCCTTTCATGGCTGTGGGAAATCCCAAAGTACTCCACAGCCAATTAAGTACTTTTGAAGTATAGTCACTAATATAATGTATGGAAATGAGGAATGAAAACAGAAAATGTTGGAAATATTTGGCAAGCCAGACATCATCTGTGGAAAGAAAAACAGAGTTAATCTTCAAGTTTTTGTCAGTCTTTTGTCAGTCGGACCTTTCAAATGAAAGGTCAACGATCTGAGACATTTACTGTTGCTCTGTCCACAGATGTTGCTTGGCCTGCTAAATATTTCCAGCATTTTCTACTTTTAGTTCAGATTTCCAGCATCAGTAGTATTTTGTTTTTCATCGAAATGGAAAGTTCTTTTTGTATGAAATATCACAGCAAAGCTCATTGGTTGACAAGAATGATATAGAAAGCGCAGACTGCATACAATTTAATGACTCTCTTCCTAAATTTTCCAGGGCTGTATCCACATATTTCTGTGTTTCTGTATTCATCATTCTTTGTTTGTTATCTTCCATATTCCGCAGGCAACAGTACCAAGGGCTTGGATGAAAGAGATCACTGTTTATCTCATATTTATAATGTCTTGGCACACCATCTCTAGTGGGAGCTAGTGCTGCTACTCCTGTGTATACAGGAAAGCAGTTTTGGCATAACTTAACTAGCAATTTTTCCAGTTTATTTTTTAAACCTCCAAATTGGCTGGATCAATGTTCTTGAGATTTAGCTGAAATTTGCAATTTTTGTCTAGAAAGTGTTAATAAACATGCGTGTTAATCAGAAACCAAGTGGTCAACAGCCTTTGCCCTCTCCCTGGTTTCGTCAATACATATAAATGCTTTCAAAAGCTAACACTAAATGTCTTCCCTGCACCACAACACCTAAAAAGAACCAAATGCTTAACAATGATATGGTTGGCATATTTCTCTTTCCGAGTATCTGTAGTAATTTTGAAAACTTATTTTAAGACCTCAGTTGGGATGAAATTGCCCAGGGGGGTTGGATGACTCAGAGTGGCCAATGCTGGTGGAGCAGTGATGGCAGGATGAGCAGTAATTTAGTGTTGAGAGAAACAGAAGGTTCAGGTAGGATGTGTGGCTGCAATCTTATTTTGAAACGGGCAAGAATATCGCAGTTTGGATTTAGGATATTAGTGTTGCGGCATTAATACCATGGTATAGAGAAAAGGATATGTCATTTGTAAACATTTATAAAATCAAAACTAACACGCATTGCTTTGTTAGGTTAGAATGTACAGCACAGGAATAATATAAACCTCAGAGTGTTCTGAGAGTCCAGATTTGAGTTGATGAGATGCAAAGTCCTAGTGTAAAAAAAACTATCAGATGGCACAGTGGGGTGCCTAAGGGCAATTGAGTATTTGTGAAATAGATTTTTCTGTGCGTTAAACCCGGCATCGTAAATAAATTACGAGGTGTAAACTTATCCACCCAGTTCATGCTGCTGGTTTTTGTGCAGAATTAATGACAAGGGCCTGTTGCAGAATGTGAAGCTTTTATTTAAAGCAAGTCATCCTGATGATGAGATGTGTTAACTTCGATTCAATGCAGCTTCCTAACACTGACTTATTTGTGGCTGGTGGAATTTTTTTTCTATCAAACTACTACTGATTGTGGTTTTAGAAAATTCTATGATAGGAACATAGGAAGTAGGAGCAGGAGTAGGCCATTCGGCCCCTCAAGCCTACTCCGCCATTCAACTAGATCATAAGAACTAGGAGCAGGCAATTCAGCCCCTCGAGCCTGCTCCACCATTCAATACGATCATGGCTGATTTCATCTCTGCCTCAACTCCACTTTCCTGCCCATTCTCCATAACCGTTCGACCCAGTTATTAATTAAAAATCTGTGTCTCTCCTCAAATTTACTCATTGTCCCGGTATCCACTGCACTCTAGGGAAGTGAATTCCACAGATTCACGACCCTTTGAGAGAAGTAATTTCTCCTCATCTGTGTTTTAAATCTGCTACCCCTTATCCTAAAACTATGACCTCTCGTTCTAGATTGCCCCACCAGAGAAACATCCTCTCTACGTCTACTTTGTCAATCCCCTTAATCATCATATATATGTCAATTAGATCTCCTCTCATTCTCTTAAACTCTAGGGAGTAAAGGCCTAAACTGCTCAAACTGTCTTCATAAGACAAACCCCTCATCTCTGGAATCAATCTAGTGAACCTCCTCTGAACTGCCTCCAATGCAACTACATCCCTCCTCAAGTAAGGGGACCAAATCTCTATGTAAAACTCCAGGTGCGGACTCACTAATGCCTTGTACAGTTGCAGCAACACTTCCCTACTTTTATACTCTATTCCTTTAGCAATAAATGCAAAAATTCCATTTGTCTTCCTTATTACCTGCTGTACCTGCATACTAGTTTTCTGCGATTCATGCACGAGGACACCCAGATCCCTCTGCACTGAAGCACTTTGAAGTTTCTCTCCATTTAGATAATTTGCCTTTCTATTCTTACCAAAATGGATAACCTCACACTTATCCACGTTAAACTTCATCTGCCAAATTTTGGCTCATTCACCTAACCTATCCATATACATTTGTAAATTTCTCATTTCTTGCAACTTACTATCCCACCTATTTTAGTTTCATCTGCTAATTTGGCTATAATACCTTCGATCCCTGCATCTAAGTCATTAATATAGATTGTAAATAGTTGGGGCCTGAGGACCGAACCCTGTGGCACCCGACTAGTTGCACCTTGCCAACCAGAAAAAGACGCATTCATCCCGACTCTCTGTTTTCTGTTGGTTAGCCCATCCTCTATCCAAGCTAATAAATTGCCTCTTACCTTGTGTATTAACCTTTTGTGTGGCACCTTATCAAATGCCTTCTGGAAGTCCAGATATACTATATCTACAGGATCCCCATTATCCACTTTGCTTGTTACATCTTCTAAGAACTCTAACAAATTAGTCAAACATGATTTACCCTTCATAACACCATGCTGACTCTGATGGATTGCATTTTGCCTTTCTAAATCTCCTGTTATTACTTCCCTAATAATGGATTCTAACAATTGCCCAACGACAGATGTTAAACTAACTGGTCTATAGTTTCCTACTTTCTGCCTCCCTCCCTTTTTGACTAAGGGCGTTGTATTAGCATTTTTCCAATCCGCTGGAACCTTTCCCGCATCCAGGGAATTTTGGAATATTATAACCAATGAATCCACTATCTCCGCTGCCACTTCCTTTAACATCCTAGGATGTAGGCCATCAGGCCCTGGGGACTTGTCTGCCTTCAATCCCATTAGTTTGCTCAGTACTTTTTCCCTAGTGATGATTGTTCTAAGTTCCTCCCTTTCTATAACCTCTGTATTACCTGTCACTATTAGGATGGTACTAGTGTCCTCCACCGTGAAAACTGAGGCAAAATACTGATTTAGTGTCTCCGCCATTTCTGTGTTCCCCTCTATTAATTCCCCAGTCTCATCCTCCAAGGGACCAACATTCACTTCAGTTACTGTCTTCCCTTTTATATACTTATAGAAGCTTTTGCTATCTGTTTTTATATTTTGCGCTAGTTTCTTTCATAATTTACCTTTGTTCTTTTTATTACTTTTTTAGTAACCCTTTGTTGATCTTTAAAAGTTTCCCAATCTTCCAGCCTGCCACTGGCCTTTGCAATATGGTATGCCTTAGTCTTTGTCTTTATGCTATCCTTAACTTCCTTGCTTAGCCATGGATGTTTTTTCCCCTTCTTAGAATCTTTCTTCCTCTCTGGAATATATCTTAGTTGGGAGGAATTGAATATCTTCTTAAACATCTGCCATTGCTCATCAACTGTCCTACCTTTTAGTCTTCCTGCCCAGTCTATTCGGGCCAAACCTGTCCTCATGCCGATGTAATTACCTTTGTTTAACTCTAGAATGCTAGTGTCGGACTCCAGTTTCTCGCCCTCAAACTGAATTTGAAATTCTAGCATGCTATGATCACTCTTCCCTAGAGGATCCTTAACTATGAGATCATTAATTAATCCCACCTCATTACACAGTACCAAATCTAGAATAGCCTGCTCCCTGGTTGTTTCCACAACATATTGCTCCAAAAAACAATCTCTAATACATTCAATGAACTCTCCCGTGAGGCTACCCTTGCCAATTTGATTAATCCAGTCTATATGCATATTAAAATCACCCATGATTATTGCCGTAGCTTTCTTATAAGCCCCCAGTATTTCCTGGTTTATACTGTGCCCCACTACGGAACTACTGATTGGGGACCTATAGATTACTCCCACCAGGGACTTCTTTCCCTTGCTATTTCTTATTTCTACCCAGACTGATACTACGCCTTGATCTCCAGTGCCTATATCATTTCTCACTACAGCACTGATCTCTTCCTTGACGAACAAAGCTACACCACCTCCTTTTCCTTCCTGCCTATCCTTCCGAAATACTGAGTACCCTTGGATATTCAATTCCCAAACCTGGTTTCCCTGCAACCACATCTCAGTAATCATACCCATTCGCCTCTATTTGTGCTGTTAATTCCTTTATTTTATTCCGAATGCTTCGTGCATTCAGATACAACGCCTTTATGTTTGTTCTATTATCAAATTTCCCTACTCTTGTACAATTCCTTGGTGCAATATGACATGCACACGTTCTGTCCCTTCCTTTTGTTTTCTGGTAACAATCAGCCTCATCATTAACCTGCACTCCTACCTTCTCCTTTAACTTTGACTTCCTAATTCCATGCAACTGAACCCCCCCCCCCCCCCCCAACTATTTAGTTGAAAGCCCTATCTACAGCCCTAGTTATGCGATTCGACAGGACTCTGGTCCCAGCATGATTCAGGTGGAGCTCGTCCCATCGGAACAGTGCCCTCCTTCCCCAGTACTGGTCCCAATATCCCATGAATTCGAATCCATTTCTCCCACACCAATCTTTGAGCCATGTATTTTAATCTTTAATCTTATTGACCCTCTGCCAATTAGCTCGTGGCTCAGGTAGTAAACTGGAGGTTATTACCTTTTCGGTCTGCTTTTTAATTTAGCCCCTAACTTATCATATTCCCTCAGCAGAACCTCTTTCCTCATTCTACCTATATCGTTGGTACCTACGTGGACCACGACAACTGGATCTTTACCCTCCCACTCCAAGTTCCTCTGCAGCCCAGATGAGATATCCTGAACCCTGCTGCTCTTGTCCTTCTAGGTGGTAGAGGTCGCGGGTTTGGAAGGTGCTGTCTAAGGAGCCTTGGTGCGTTGCTGCAGTGCATCTTGTAGATGGTACACACTGCTGCCACTGTGCGACGGTGGTGGAGTGAGTGAATGTTTGTGGATGGTGTGCCAATCAAGCGGGCTGCTTTGTTATGGATAGTGTCAAGCTTCTTGAGTGTTGTTGGAGCTGCACCCATCCAGGCAAGTGGACAGTATTCCATCACACTCCTGGCTTGTGCCTTGTAGATGGTGGATGGGCTTTGGGTAGTCAGGGGTGAATTACTCGCCGCAGGACTCCTAGCCTCTGACCTGCTCTTGCAGCCACGGTATTTACATGGCTACTCCAGTTCAGTTTCTGGTCAATGGTAGCCCCTAGGATGTTGATAGTGGGGGATTTAGCGATGGTAATGCTGTTGAATGTCAAGGGAAGATGGTTAGATTCTCTCTTGTTGGAGATGGTCATTGCCCGGCACTTGTGTGGCGCAAATGTTATTTGCCATTTATCAGCCCAAGCCTGGATATTGTCCAGGTCTTGCTGCATTTCTACACTGACTGACTGCTTCAGTATTTGAGGAGTCATGAATGGTGCTGAACATTGTGCAATCATCAGCAAACATCCCCACTTCTGACCTTATGATTGAAGGAAGGTCATTGATGAAGCAGCTGAAGATGGTTGGGCCTAGGACACTACCCAGAGGAACTCCTGCAGTGAGGTCCTGGAGCTCAGATGATTGACCTCCAAGAACCACAGCCATCTTCCTTTGCGCTAGGTATGACTCCAACCAGCAGAGAGTTTTCCCCCTGATCCCCATTGACTCCAGTTTTGCTAGGGCTCCTTAATGCCATTCTCGGTCAAATGCTGCCTTGATGTCCAGGGCAATCACACTCACCTCACCTCTTGAGTTCAGCTCTTTTGTCCATGTTTGAACCAAGGCTGTAATGAGGTCAGGAGCTGAGTGGCCCTGGCGGAACCGAAATTGAGCATCACTGAGCAGGTTATTGCTAAGCAAGCGCCACTTGATGGCACTGTTGATGACACCTTCCATCACTTTACTGATGATTGAGAGTAGACTGATGGGGCGGTAATTAGCCGGGTTGGACTTGTCCTGCCTTTTCTGTACAGGATATACCTGGGCAATTTTCCACATTGCAGGGTAGATGCCAGTGTTGTTGCTATACTGGAACAGCTTGGCTAGGGGTGCGGCAAGTTCTGGAGCACGGGTCTTCAGTACTATTGCCGGAATATTGTCAGGACCCATAGCCTTTGTAGTATTGAGTACCTTCAGTCGTTTCTGGATATCGCGCGGAGTGAATCGAATTGGCTGAAGTCTGGCATCTGTAATGCTGGGGACTTCAGGAGGAGTCCGAGATGGATCATCAACTCGGCACTTCTGGCTGAAGATTGTTGCAAATGCACTGATGTGCTGGGCTCCCCCATTATTGAGGATGGGGATATTTGTGGAGCCACCTCCTCCAGTTAGTTGTTTAATTGTCCACCACCATTCATGACTGGATGTGGCAGGACTGCAGTGCTTAGATCTGATCCGTTGGTTATGGGATCGCTTAACTCTGTCTATTACATGCTGTTTATGCAGTTTGGTATGCAAGTAGTCCTGGGTTGTCGCTTCACCAGGTTGACACCCCATTTTGAGGTATGCCTGGTGCTGCTCCTGGCATGCCCTCCTGCACTCTTCTTTGAACCAGGGTTGGTCTCCTGGCTTGATGATAATGGTAGAGTGGGGGATATGCCAGGTCATGAGGTTACAGATTGTGGTTGAGTACAATTCTGCTACTGCTCATGGCCCACAGTGCCACATGGATGCCCAGTTTTGCATTGCTAGATCTGTTCTAAATCTATCCCATTTAGCACGGTGATAGTGCCACACAACATGATGGACGATATCCTCAATGTGAAGGCGGGACTTTGTCGCCACAAGGACTATGCAGCGGTAACTCCTACCAATACTGTCATGGGCAGAAGCATCTGCAGCAGGCAGATTGGTGAGGACAAGGTCAAGTATGTTTTTCCCTCTGTTGGTTCCCCCACCACTTACCGCAGACCCAGCCTAGCAGCTATGTCCTTTAGTACTCGGCAAGCTCGGTCAGTAGTGGTGCTACCGAGCCACTCGGTGATGGACATTGAAGACCCCCACCCAGAGTACATTTTGTGCCCTTGCCACCCTCAGTGCTTCCTCCAAGAGGTGTTCAACATGGAGGAGTACTGACTCATCAGCTGAGGGAGGGCGGTAGGTGGTAATCAGTAGGAGGTTATCTTGCCCATGTTTAACCTGATGCTATGAGACTTCATGGGGTCCGGAGTTGATGTTGAGCACTCCCAGGGCAACTCCCTCCCTTCTGTAGACCACCTCTGGTGGGCCTGTCCTGCCAGTGGGACAGGACATACCCAGGGATAGTGATTGCAGTGTCTGGGACATTTTAAGGTATGATTTCGTGAGTATGACTATGTCAGGCTGTTGCTTGACTAGTCTGTGGGACAGCTCTCCCAACTTTGGCACAAACTCCCAGATGTTAGTAAGGAGGACCTTGCAGGGTCGACAGGGCTGGGTTTGCCGTTGTCATTTCCGGCGCCTAGGTCGATGCTGGGTGGTCCGTCCGGTTTCATTCCTTTTTAATGACTTTGTAACCGTTAGCCTAGCAAGCCACTCTGTTGTACCTATTTCAGAGGGCTGGCGTCACATGTCGGCCAGACCAGGTAAGGACAGCAGATTTCCTTCCCTGAAAGACATCAGTGAACCAGACGGGTTTTTACAACAATCGACAATGGTTGCATGGCCATCATTAGACTATTTTTTTAATTCCAGATTTATTAATTAAATTCAAATTCCACCTTCTGCTGTGGTGGGATTTGAATCTATGTCTCCAGATCAATACCCTGGGTCTCTGGGTTACTAGTCCAGTGATAATACCACTACGCAACCGCCTCCCCTTTCCTGAAACACAGCGTTCAGGTAACTCTCCCCCTCCCCGATGTGTCCAAGTGTCCGAAGCTCAGACTCCAGCTCATCAGCTGGAGTTCCTCGAGCAACCAGTACTTGCAACAGACGTGGTCACTAGGAACCACAATGGGGTCTACCAGCTCCCACATCATGCAGGTACAACACATCGCCTGGCCGTGCATCTCCATTTTATTTAATTAGATTTTAATTTGTTTTTTTAAATTTCCGACTGGTCTTTAGTTTTTTTTTAATCTGCTTTAGTTTTTAGTTTATATACTAATAAATCAATCAAGTCTTATTCTATATTTGCTTTCAATTAAATTGAAAGCTTACCTGAATACTGACCCCAGTTGCTTTCTGTTTCCCTACTCTCACTGTTGAATGTGACATCACTCTGATGTCCCTTTTTGAATTTTTTTATTTTGTTTTTTTTCTCCCTGACTCTGCTCCTGCTGTGCTTTTTCTCTCTCTCTTTCATGGCTGATCTTCGACTTCAACGCCATTTTCCCACACTATCCCATATACCTTGATATCTTTAATATCTAGAAATCTATCGATCTCTGTCTTGAGTATACTCAATGACTGAACCTCCACAGCCCTCTGGGGTAGAGTGTTCCAAAGATTCACCACCCTCTGAATGAAGAACTTCCTCCTCATCTCAGTCCTAAATGGCCTACTTCTGATTCTGAGACTGTGTCCCCGGTTCTAAACATCCCCCAGCCAGGGGAAACATCCTTCCTGCATCTCCTCTGTCGATCCCTGTAAGAATTTTGTATGCTTCAATGAGATCACCTCTGATTCTTCTAAACTCTAGAGAATATAGGCCTAGTCTCCTCATCCCCCCCCTCATTGGACAATCCGTTCATCTCAGGGATCAGTCTGGTGAGGTGAACCTTCATTGCACTCCCTATATGGCAAGTATATCCGTCGTTGGGTAAGAAGACGAAAACTACACCATAATCCAGGTGCGGTCTTCCCAAGGCTCTATAGAATTGCAGAAAGACTGCTTTACTCATGTACTCAAATCCTCTTGCAATAAAGGCCAACATACCATTTGCCTTCCTAATTGCTTGCTGTACCTGCATGTTAGCTTTCAGTGACTCATGGACAAGTGCACCCAGGTCCCTTTGGACAGCAACACTTCCCAATCTCTCACCAATTAAGAAAAACTCTGCATTTATGTTTTTCCTACCAAACTTCACATTTTCCACATTATATTCCATTTGCCATGTCCTTGCTCACTCACTCAGCCTTTCTAAATCCCCTTGAAGCCTCTTAGCATCCTCTTCAGAACTCAGATACCCACCAAGTTTTCTGTCATCAACCTACCCGGGGATCCGACCCGCCTTTTACGGGTCCCCGGGCTGTAATTATCCTGAGGCGGGACTTCCACCCGCTTGAGGGAGGAGATCCTGTCTCAGTGAGCTGCTGGCCAATCAGTGGGCTGGCAGCTCTGAGTCCCAGCAGCACCACCGGGAGCAGTGGCCACTGCTGGGACTGCAGCCCAGTCGACGCCATGGAGCCAGGACTTCAGATAAGTTCGGTTTGCCTCGCCGGGGGGGTGGTGGGTGATCGATCGTGGCGTCGAGGCAAGGGTCGTCGTGTGGGGGTTGCGGGGCGTGTCTTGGATCCTGGGTGTGGGTTGGGAGGCAGGGGAGGCTCTCATTCAGGCACCCTGTGCCTGATTACCATGGCACACCCCTTTTTTCCTTCCCCCGGCGTGCGGAAAGGCCGGCAGTTATCGCTGGGCAGCCTTTCACGTTTCCAGCATGCCTACTTGCCATGGGTAAAATACCCATAGAGGCGGGCGTTTCACCCCCCCGCCCCCCGCCCAACCGCCGTAATGTCCGCCAGAGGCGGGAGTGCGGCAGGAAGGCAGTGAGGTTATATTTGCTACCTTCCAATCAGCAGGAACCGTTCCAGAATCTATGGAATTTTGGAAGATGACCACCAACACATCCACTATCTCTACAGCCACCTCTTCCAATACTCTGGGATGTAGATCATCAGGTCCAGCAGATTTATCAACTTTCAGTCCCAGTAATTTCTCCAGGAGTACTTTTTTTTTACTAATAATTTCTTTCAGTTCCTCATTCTTGCTAGTCCCTTGGTTCTCTAGTATTCCTGGGAGGTTTTTTGTATCTTCCTCCGTGAAGACTGATACCAAGTATTTTTAGTTTCTCTGCCATTTCCTTATTCCCCATTATAAATTCTCCAGTCTCTGCCTGGAGTCAGCCCACATTTGGCTTTGCCAATGTTTTCCTTTTTAAATACCTATAGAACTGTTTTTATGTTGCTTGCTAGTTTACTTTCAGATTCTATTTTCTCATTATCAGTTTCTTGATCCTCCTTTGCTGAATTCTAAAATGCTCCCAATTCCCTTCCTTTGATCTAATATAATCTTTAGCCATGGGTGGGTCACTTTTCCTAATGGGTTTTTGTACCTCAAAGGAATGTAAACTATGAAAATATCTTGGTGGGTAATATGC
Source organism: Heterodontus francisci (assembly GCF_036365525.1). Classification (NCBI taxonomy): domain Eukaryota; kingdom Metazoa; phylum Chordata; class Chondrichthyes; order Heterodontiformes; family Heterodontidae; genus Heterodontus; species Heterodontus francisci. Next base: position 40,141,655 of record NC_090400.1, on the reverse strand, counting down.
CAACTCGTTCAGTTTAAAACACTTGAGAGTTACGGAATGAAGAAAAGGAACAGCAAATTTTGAAGACATAGGGTAGCTTCTTGTCTTTCCTGCCAGGCGATGGATTATCATTTAGGCCAATCGCAGAGAGGAACATTTGGAGATAGAGGAGAGCCAGTAGCAGAACTGCCTGATTTATCTTCCTTTCATTTAAACAGAGGGAATATTGGGCAGAATTCTTTGTGCTTGATGTTCCACGACTTGATTTTACTGTTTTGCAAAATTTTCAGACAACACTGTATGCCTCGATGTAGAGACAAAAATCTACCCAAACATCTTAATTCACCAACAGCTGGGATTTTGCCTTTCTTCAAGTAATGCGCTGTAATTTTTAGGATCATGCTCGGGTTCAACACCTTTTGCCAAGTCGATGATAAGGGGATGCGTAATAGATCAGGCTTGTGCACTGTTGTATGCTGCTCTTCTGTCTCTTTGTCTCTCTGTCTCTTCCTCCGCTCTCTCTCTCTCTCTCTCTCTCTCTCTCTTCCCCTGCTCTCTCTCTCTCTCCCCCCCCGCTCTCTCTCTCTCTCTCTCTCTCTCTCCCCCCCCCCGCTCTCTCTCTCTCTCCCCCCCCGCTCTCTCTCTCTCTCTCTCTCTCTCTCTCCCCCCCCCCGCTCTCTCTCTCTCTCCCCCCCCGCTCTCTCTCTCTCTCCCCCCCCGCTCTCTCTCTCTCTCTCCCCCCCCCGCTCTCTCTCTCTCTCCCCCCCCCGCTCTCTCTCTCTCTCTCCCCCCCCGCTCTCTCTCTCTCTCCCCCCCCCTGCTCTCTCTCTCTCCCCCCCCCTGCTCTCTCTCTCTCCCCCCCCCGCTCTCTCTCTCTCCCCCCCCGCTCTCTCTCTCTCCCCCCCCGCTCTCTCTCTCTCCCCCCCCGCTCTCTCTCTCTCCCCCCCCGCTCTCTCTCTCTCCCCCCCCGCTCTCTCTCTCTCCCCCCCCGCTCTCTCTCTCTCCCCCCCCCCGCTCTCTCTCTCTCCCCCCCCCGCTCTCTCTCTCTCCCCCCCCCGCTCTCTCTCTCTCCCCCCCCGCTCTCTCTCTCTCTCCCCCCCCCGCTCTCTCTCTCTCTCCCCCCCCCGCTCTCTCTCTCTCTCCCCCCCCCGCTCTCTCTCTCCCCCCCCGCTCTCTCTCTCTCCCCCCCCCCGCTCTCTCTCTCTCCCCCCCCCGCTCTCTCTCTCTCTCTCCCCCCCCCGCTCTCTCTCTCTCTCTCCCCCCCCCGCTCTCTCTCTCTCTCCCCCCCCCGCTCTCTCTCTCTCTCCCCCCCCCGCTCTCTCTCTCTCTCCCCCCCCCCCGCTCTCTCTCTCTCTCCCCCCCCCCGCTCTCTCTCTCTCTCCCCCCCCCCGCTCTCTCTCTCTCTCCCCCCCCCCGCTCTCTCTCTCTCTCCCCCCCCCGCTCTCTCTCTCTCTCCCCCCCCCGCTCTCTCTCTCTCTCCCCCCCCCGCTCTCTCTCTCTCTCTCTCCCCCCCCGCTCTCTCTCTCTCTCTCTCCCCCCCCGCTCTCTCTCTCTCTCCCCCCCCCGCTCTCTCTCTCTCTCCCCCCCCGCTCTCTCTCTCTCTCCCCCCCCGCTCTCTCTCTCTCTCCCCCCCCCGCTCTCTCTCTCTCTCCCCCCCCGCTGTCTCTCTCTCTCCCCCCCCCGCTGTCTCTCTCTCTCCCCCCCCGCTGTCTCTCTCTCTCCCCCCCCGCTGTCTCTCTCTCCCCCCCCCCGCTGTCTCTCTCTCTCCCCCCCGCTGTCTCTCTCTCCCCCCCCCCGCTCTCTCTCTCTCTCCCCCCCCCCCGCTCTCTCTCTCTCCCCCCCCGCTCTCTCTCTCTCCCCCCCCGCTCTCTCTCTCTCCCCCCCCCGCTCTCTCTCTCTCCCCCCCCCCGCTCTCTCTCTCTCTCCCCCCCCGCTCTCTCTCTCTCTCCCCCCCCGCTCTCTCTCTCTCTCCCCCCCCGCTCTCTCTCTCTCTCCCCCCCCGCTCTCTCTCTCTCTCCCCCCCTGCTCTCTCTCTCTCTCCCCCCCTGCTCTCTCTCTCTCCCCCCCTGCTCTCTCTCTCTCTCCCCCCCTGCTCTCTCTCTCTCTCCCCCCCCGCTCTCTCTCTCTCTCCCCCCCCGCTCTCTCTCTCTCTCCCCCCCCGCTCTCTCTCTCTCTCCCCCCCCGCTCTCTCTCTCTCTCCCCCCCCGCTCTCTCTCTCTCTCCCCCCCCGCTCTCTCTCTCTCTCCCCCCCCGCTCTCTCTCTCTCTCCCCCCCCGCTCTCTCTCTCTCTCCCCCCCCGCTCTCTCTCTCTCTCCCCCCCCGCTCTCTCTCTCTCTCCCCCCCCGCTCTCTCTCTCTCTCTCTCCCCCCCGCTCTCTCTCTCTCTCTCTCCCCCCCCCCGCTCTCTCTCTCCCCCCCCCGCTCTCTCTCTCTCCCCCCCCGCTCTCTCTCTCTCCCCCCCCCGCTCTCTCTCTCTCTCCCCCCCCCGCTCTCTCTCTCTCTCCCCCCCCCGCTCTCTCTCTCTCTCCCCCCCCCGCTCTCTCTCTCTCTCCCCCCCCGCTCTCTCTCTCTCCCCCCCCCGCTCTCTCTCTCTCTCCCCCCCCCCGCTCTCTCTCTCTCTCCCCCCCCCGCTCTCTCTCTCTCTCCCCCCCCCGCTCTCTCTCTCTCTCTCTCCCCCCCCGCTCTCTCTCTCTCTCTCTCCCCCCCCGCTCTCTCTCTCTCTCTCTCCCCCCCCGCTGTCTCTCTCTCTCTCTCCCCCCCCCGCTGTCTCTCTCTCTCCCCCCCCGCTGTCTCTCTCTCTCTCTCTCCCCCCGCTTTCTCTCTCTCTCCCCCCCGCTTTCTCTCTCTCCTCCCCCCGCTTTCTCTCTCTCTCCCCCCGCTTTCTCTCTCTCTCCCCCCGCTTTCTCTCTCTCTCCCCCCGCTTTCTCTCTCTCTCCCCCCGCTTTCTCTCTCTCTCCCCCCGCTTTCTCTCTCTCTCCCCCCGCTTTCTCTCTCTCTCCCCCCGCTCGCGCGCTCTCTCTCTCTCTCCCCCCGCTCGCGCTCTCTCTCTCTCTCTCCCCCCGCTCGCGCTCTCTCTCTCTCTCTCTCCCCCCGCTCGCGCTCTCTCTCCCCCCGCTCGCTCTCTCTCTCTCCCCCCGCTCGCTCTCTCTCTCTCCCCCCGCTCGCTCTCTCTCTCTCTCCCCCCGCTCGCTCTCTCTCTCTCTCCCCCCGCTCGCTCTCTCTCTCTCTCCCCCCGCTCGCTCTCTCTCTCTCTCCCCCCGCTCGCTCTCTCTCTCTCTCCCCCCGCTCGCTCTCTCTCTCTCTCTCCCCCCGCTCGCTCTCTCTCTCTCTCTCCCCCCGCTCGCTCTCTCTCTCTCTCTCCCCCCGCTCGCTCTCTCTCTCTCTCTCCCCCCGCTCGCTCTCTCTCTCTCTCTCCCCCCGCTCGCTCTCTCTCTCTCTCTCCCCCCGCTCGCTCTCTCTCTCTCTCTCCCCCCGCTCGCTCTCTCTCTCTCTCTCCCCCCGCTCGCTCTCTCTCTCTCTCTCCCCCCGCTCGCTCTCTCTCTCTCTCTCTCCCCCCGCTCGCTCTCTCTCTCTCTCTCCCCCTGCTCGCTCTCTCTCTCTCTCTCCCCCTGCTTGCTGTCTCTCACTCTCTCTCCCCCCCGCTCGCGCTCTCTCACTCTCTCTCCCCCCGCTCGCGCTCTCTCACTCTCTCTCCCCCCGCTCTCGCTCTCTCTCTCTCTCTCCCCCCGCTCGCGCTCTCTCTCTCTCTCTCCCCCCGCTCGCGCTCTCTCTCTCTCTCTCCCCCCGCTCGCGCTCTCTCTCTCTCTCTCCCCCCGCTCGCGCTGTCTCTCTCTCTCTCCCCCCGCTCGCGCTCTCTCTCTCCCCCCGCTCGCGCTCTCTCTCTCTCTCTCCCCCCGCTCGCGCTCTCTCTCTCTCTCTCCCCCCGCTCGCGCTCTCTCTCTCTCTCTCTCCCCCCGCTCGCGCTCTCTCTCTCTCTCTCCCCCCGCTCGCGCTCTCTCTCTCTCTCTCTCCCCCCGCTCTCTCTCTCTCTCCCCCCGCTCGCTCTCTCTCTCTCCCCCCGCTCGCTCTCTCTCTCTCCCCCCGCTCGCTCTCTCTCTCTCTCCCCCGCTCGCTCTCTCTCTCTCTCCCCCCGCTCGCTCTCTCTCTCTCTCTCCCCCCGCTCGCTCTCTCTCTCTCTCTCCCCCCGCTCGCTCTCTCTCTCTCTCTCCCCCTGCTCGCTCTCTCTCTCTCTCTCCCCCCGCTTGCTGTCTCTCACTCTCTCTCCCCCCGCTTGCTGTCTCTCACTCTCTCTCCCCCCGCTCGCGCTCTCTCACTCTCTCTCCCCCCGCTCGCGCTCTCTCACTCTCTCTCCCCCCGCTCGCGCTCTCTCACTCTCTCTCCCCCCGCTCGCGCTCTCTCACTCTCTCTCCCCCCGCTCGCGCTCTCTCACTCTCTCTCCCCCCGCTCGCGCTCTCTCACTCTCTCTCCCCCCGCTCGCGCTCTCTCACTCTCTCTCCCCCCGCTCGCGCTCTCTCACTCTCTCTCCCCCCGCTCGCGCTCTCTCACTCTCTCTCCCCCCGCTCGCGCTCTCTCACTCTCTCTCCCCCCGCTCGCGCTCTCTCACTCTCTCTCCCCCCGCTCGCGCTCTCTCACTCTCTCTCCCCCCGCTCGCGCTCTCTCACTCTCTCTCCCCCCGCTCGCGCTCTCTCACTCTCTCTCCCCCCGCTCGCGCTCTCTCACTCTCTCTCCCCCCGCTCGCGCTCTCTCACTCTCTCTCCCCCCGCTCGCGCTCTCTCACTCTCTCTCCCCCCGCTCGCGCTCTCTCACTCTCTCTCCCCCCGCTCGCGCTCTCTCACTCTCTCTCCCCCCGCTCGCGCTCTCTCACTCTCTCTCCCCCCGCTCGCGCTCTCTCACTCTCTCTCCCCCCGCTCGCGCTCTCTCACTCTCTCTCCCCCCGCTCGCGCTCTCTCACTCTCTCTCCCCCCGCTCGCGCTCTCTCACTCTCTCTCCCCCCGCTCGCGCTCTCTCACTCTCTCTCCCCCCGCTCGCGCTCTCTCACTCTCTCTCCCCCCGCTCGCGCTCTCTCACTCTCTCTCCCCCCGCTCGCGCTCTCTCACTCTCTCTCCCCCCGCTCGCGCTCTCTCACTCTCTCTCCCCCCGCTCGCGCTCTCTCTCTCTCTCTCCCCCCGCTCGCGCTCCCTCTCTCTCTCTCCCCCCGCTCGCGCTCCCTCTCTCTCTCTCCCCCCCCGCTCGCGCTCTCTCTCTCTCTCTCCCCCCGCTCGCGCTCTCTCTCCCCCGCTCGCGCTCCCTCTCTCTCTCTCCCCCCGCTCGCGCTCCCTCTCTCTCTCTCCCCCCGCTCGCGCTCCCTCTCTCTCTCTCCCCCCCCGCTCGCGCTCTCTCTCTCTCTCTCCCCCCGCTCGCGCTCTCTCTCCCCCCGCTCGCGCTCCCTCTCTCTCTCTCCCCCCGCTCGCGCTCTCTCTCTCTCTCTCTCCCCCCGCTCGCGCTCTCTCTCTCTCTCTCCCCCCGCTCGCTCTCTCTCTCTCTCTCCCCCTGCTCGCTCTCTCTCTCTCTCTCCCCCTGCTTGCTGTCTCTCACTCTCTCTCCCCCCCGCTCGCGCTCTCTCACTCTCTCTCCCCCCGCTCGCGCTCTCTCAGTCTCTCTCCCCCCGCTCTCACTCTCTCTCCCCCCGCTCGCGCTCTCTCTCTCTCTCTCCCCCCGCTCGCGCTCTCTCTCTCTCTCTCCCCCCGCTCGCGCTCTCTCTCTCTCTCTCCCCCCGCTCGCGCTCTCTCTCTCTCTCTCCCCCCGCTCGCGCTCTCTCTCTCTCTCTCCCCCCGCTCGCGCTCTCTCTCTCCCCCCGCTCGCGCTCTCTCTCTCTCTCTCCCCCCGCTCGCGCTCTCTCTCTCTCTCTCCCCCCGCTCGCGCTCTCTCTCTCTCTCTCCCCCCGCTCGCGCTCTCTCTCTCTCTCTCTCCCCCCGCTCTCTCTCTCTCTCCCCCCGCTCGCTCTCTCTCTCTCCCCCCGCTCGCTCTCTCTCTCTCCCCCCGCTCGCTCGCTCTCTCTCTCCCCCCGCTCGCTCTCTCTCTCTCTCCCCCCGCTCGCTCTCTCTCTCTCTCCCCCCGCTCGCTCTCTCTCTCTCTCTCTCCCCCCGCTCGCTCTCTCTCTCTCTCTCCCCCCGCTCGCTCTCTCTCTCTCTCTCCCCCTGCTCGCTCTCTCTCTCTCTCTCCCCCCGCTTGCTGTCTCTCACTCTCTCTCCCCCCGCTTGCTGTCTCTCACTCTCTCTCCCCCCGCACGCGCTCTCTCACTCTCTCTCCCCCCGCTCGCGCTCTCTCACTCTCTCTCCCCCCGCTCGCGCTCTCTCACTCTCTCTCCCCCCGCTCGCGCTCTCTCACTCTCTCTCCCCCCGCTCGCGCTCTCTCACTCTCTCTCCCCCGCTCGCGCTCTCTCACTCTCTCTCCCCCCGCTCGCGCTCTCTCACTCTCTCTCCCCCCGCTCGCGCTCTCTCACTCTCTCTCCCCCCGCTCGCGCTCTCTCACTCTCTCTCCCCCCGCTCGCGCTCTCTCACTCTCTCTCCCCCCGCTCGCGCTCTCTCACTCTCTCTCCCCCCGCTCGCGCTCTCTCACTCTCTCTCCCCCCGCTCGCGCTCTCTCACTCTCTCTCCCCCCGCTCGCGCTCTCTCACTCTCTCTCCCCCCGCTCGCGCTCTCTCACTCTCTCTCCCCCCGCTCGCGCTCTCTCACTCTCTCTCCCCCCGCTCGCGCTCTCTCACTCTCTCTCCCCCCGCTCGCGCTCTCTCACTCTCTCTCCCCCCGCTCGCGCTCTCTCACTCTCTCTCCCCCCGCTCGCGCTCTCTCACTCTCTCTCCCCCCGCTCGCGCTCTCTCACTCTCTCTCCCCCCGCTCGCGCTCTCTCACTCTCTCTCCCCCCGCTCGCGCTCTCTCACTCTCTCTCCCCCCGCTCGCGCTCTCTCACTCTCTCTCCCCCCGCTCGCGCTCTCTCACTCTCTCTCCCCCCGCTCGCGCTCTCTCACTCTCTCTCCCCCCGCTCGCGCTCTCTCACTCTCTCTCCCCCCGCTCGCGCTCTCTCACTCTCTCTCCCCCCGCTCGCGCTCTCTCACTCTCTCTCCCCCCGCTCGCGCTCTCTCACTCTCTCTCCCCCCGCTCGCGCTCTCTCACTCTCTCTCCCCCCGCTCGCGCTCTCTCACTCTCTCTCCCCCCGCTCGCGCTCTCTCACTCTCTCTCCCCCCGCTCGCGCTCTCTCACTCTCTCTCCCCCCGCTCGCGCTCTCTCACTCTCTCTCCCCCCGCTCGCGCTCTCTCACTCTCTCTCCCCCCGCTCGCGCTCTCTCTCTCTCTCTCCCCCCGCTCGCGCTCTCTCTCTCTCTCTCCCCCCGCTCTCGCTCCCTCTCTCTCTCTCCCCCCGCTCGCGCTCCCTCTCTCTCTCTCCCCCCGCTCGCGCTCCCTCTCTCTCTCTCCCCCCCCGCTCGCGCTCTCTCTCTCTCTCTCCCCCCGCTCGCGCTCTCTCTCCCCCCGCTCGCGCTCCCTCTCTCTCTCTCCCCCCGCTCGCGCTCCCTCTCTCTCTCTCCCCCCGCTCGCGCTCCCTCTCTCTCTCTCCCCCCCCGCTCGCGCTCTCTCTCTCTCTCTCCCCCCGCTCGCGCTCTCTCTCCCCCCGCTCGCGCTCCCTCTCTCTCTCTCCCCCCCGCTCGCGCTCTCTCTCTCTCTCTCCCCCCCCGCTCGCGCTCTCTCTCTCTCTCTCTCCCCCCGCTCGCGCTCTCTCTCCCCCCGCTCGCGCTCTCTCTCCCCCCGCTCGCGCTCTCTCTCCCCCGCTCGCGCTCTCTCTCCCCCCGCTCGCGCTCTCTCACTCTCTCTCCCCCCGCTCGCGCTCTCTCACTCTCTCTCCCCCCGCTCGCGCTCTCTCACTCTCTCTCCCCCCGCTCGCGCTCTCTCACTCTCTCTCCCCCCGCTCGCGCTCTCTCACTCTCTCTCCCCCCGCTCGCGCTCTCTCACTCTCTCTCCCCCCGCTCGCGCTCTCTCACTCTCTCTCCCCCCGCTCGCGCTCTCTCACTCTCTCTCCCCCCGCTCTCACTCACTCTCTCTCTCTCCCCCCGCTCGCGCTCCCTCTCTCTCTCTCCCCCCCCCGCTCGCGCTCTCTCTCTCTCTCTCTCCCCCCGCTCGCGCTCTCTCTCCCCCCGCTCGCGCTCCCTCTCTCTCTCTCCCCCCGCTCGCGCTCCCTCTCTCTCTCTCCCCCCGCTCGCGCTCCCTCTCTCTC